>NC_072878.1:907791-1001718 GCF_028858705.1 Grus americana | reverse complement strand
CCAGGGTAACATCCAACATAATCGGAGGCGCAAGTCTTACAAAGAGGCATCCCTACTTGGGAGGAGAGAGGTCCAGGACCGTCGACCCCTCTGGATACTTGGAGTTCGCGTCTCAAAAATAAGAGGATTCTAAATGCCAGATTTATATTTTGGTGAGGTGGGACTAAGTCAGGTATTGTGTGCCGATTGGCCCTTGACAAGGCTTGTTGCGCAGTTGATCGGGGCTGAGGGGGGAGTAGCGGAGAACAAAGGCATTCAGTACAGAGGTGCGGTGGTCTGTTTAGTTTTACCGAAGTAACATCAGGCTGTGAAGGTCCCCTCACCCCAGGGGTCACTTAGTTGATTGAGGAGTAGACCCGTCAGGCGCTGCAGCTTGTTAAGATGAACAAATTGCTCATCTCCTGCCCCTGTTCAGGTCCAGCGTTTATCAGTACAAGATAAGCAAGTTGTTCAATCCATTTTCACCAAATTCGGATCCCCCTGGGCCCTTTCTGGTGCTCATAATGACCCTGTATTCAGCACCAAAAAGCTTGGACAAGTCTGGCATCCCACATAGGGCAACAAAAAGACACCTCGTGGTACTTCAGCCTTGTAGTACAGACTTCTGGAAACAGTTTTGGAGCCTGTGATGTGAAGCAGTCTCAGTGGGGATGAAAAGTGAAGGCCACCTACTTCATTTCTTTGTTCCTTCTCTGCTGGGCAAAGGAAAGCTGTAACATTTTTTTTTTTTTTTTTTTAAAAGATAAGCAATTTTTTAATCTCTTTTTCACATCCAGACAGTTGTACAACTTGGTTTTGGACTAAACTCAGTTGTTATCACTCACTGCGAAAAGATATATTTCAGTTTTCGTTATGTGTTCTTGGTTATTTTTTAAGGATTATTAATCTCTTCCCTCTCCACCATGCCCAGAAAAGTCTTTTGAAAAAAAGATGCTTTCTAGAAATTAAAGCCATGCGTACAAACCTGTGGAAAATAAGAGAAATCAAAAGTTGTGCTCATCATTTATGATGCCAATGACCCTGTTGCCTGAACTGATTATCTAAAAGTCTTCCAAACTTTCTAAATCTTCAAAATACTTCCCTTATTTCCTCTCTCTCTTCTTTATCCCTCTTTTTTTTTTTTTTTTTTTTTTCCCCTCCACATTTCCAGTCCCAAGACTTGTGTGGTGGGTTGACCTTGGCTGGCCTCGAGGTGCCCACCAAGCTGATCTATCACTCCCTCTCCTACACAGGACAGGAGGAGAGAAGACGATAAAGCACCTTGTGGGTTGAGATAAGGAGAGGGAGATCACTTACTCTCTTGTACTAAGGAGCCCACCACTGAACAGAGCACTCCAGGTGTGGCCTCACCAGGGCGGACTAGAGGGGAAGGATCACCTCTCTTGACCTGCTGGCAGTGTTCTGAACACAGCCCAGGATGTTGTAGGCATGCTTGACATTTGCTTGACCATGCAAGACCCATGGCCTTTCAAAGATGAATTCAAGTGGCTTTCCCTCAATGCTCATGAGTGCATCCCCTCAGGTCCCATGGGCTCATGTATGTCCATTTTTTTTTTAATGTGTTCCCTAACCGGTGATTCCTGCACAAAGGCTACATCTTCCATGCTCCAGACTTTCCCTCTGGTCTTGAGGGCCTGGGATTCCTGAAGGCTGGTCTCACCAGTAAAGACAGAGATGAAGAAGGCATTGAGTACCTTGGCCCTTCCTGAGTCCTTTGTCACCAGGGTCCCTGCCCCATCTAGCAGCAGGCTCACGTGCTCCCTAGCCTTCCTCTTGCTGCTGGCATCATTCTCAAATTCTTTCCTGATATCTTTACATCCAGATTAAATTTCCAGACTGAACTTGAGGTGGGCCTTGGCATTTCTTAACACCTTCTCTGAATGTTCAGGAGGTTATTGGTGCCCTCCAGTAACCTCCTGCGTGTTTTGTGCCCTATTGTGCTGCCTCCAGGCCCATGGCCAAGTGCCTGAAGTCCAAAATGAGGGCCAAGGCCTGAGAATGTGAAGCTTCTTTCAGGTGTCTGAAGAAGCCTCATCTGCTTCTTCTCCTAATAAGATTGGTCCATAGCAGACACCAACTACAACGTCACCCATGTTGGTCTGTCTGTTAATCCCGACCCATCAGCTCTCACCTGGCTCATCATCTGTCACTAGGCAGAACTCCATGCAGGCCTGCTGCTTGTTCACTTTCAGGGCAACTCCTAGTCACTGACCTGCCTCGTCCTTCCTAAAGAGGCTGCTTCTACCCATGGCCACACTCCAGTGGTGTCAGCTGTCTGACCACATCTCAGTTCTCCCCATGAGACCGCAGCTCAAGAACTCCCCACAGACTCCTGACTCCTCCTGTTTGCTCCCCACACACTGTGCATTACTGCACAGGCACATCAGAAGGGTACCCAGCTGGGCTGATTGCCCTGCTCAGGCTCAGGGCTGCTCCACAGGTGCCCCCAAACAGCCCTCATCTGAACCTTTGCTTTACCTCCTATTTTGTCTTGCCGCCTTCTCTCCCTCCCAAGTTCTTCTCTTTGGTCTTCCTCAAATCCTCCCACACAAACAGCCCACCTGTTTCCCCTTGACCCACTGGTCCTGGCTTTGCTTGCCTAGTGCCCTCGTTGGGTGTTTCTGGGATGGCTGCACTGGGAATTCCTACCTTGGTCAGAAAGTCCAATAAATTAGTACCTCCTTTTATTATCTGTCCTGTCCTGCAATTCCTTGTGCTGTCGTCTTGTTAGAGGCGTCACTGGGTAGGGTGAGCCACCTACACCCATGTATTAAGAGCTGGCACAATGAAGCTTCAGTCTATGGAGACCTTGAGAAACTCTGGGATTTGGCCAACAGAAACCCTACTAAGTTTTTCAAGGAGAAGTGCCCAGTCCTGCATCAGGGGCAGAATAAGCCCATGCATCAGGGCAAGCTGGGACCTGACTGCCTGGGGAGTGACCCTGAGGAGAAGGCCATGGACACTATAGGAGATGCCATGGGAGCCGGTGGAGCATGCTCACCATGAACAAGGCCAGCTGCCTATGGGGCTGCATGCACCAAAGCGTGGCCACCCAGACGAGGGGAGTTACCTCCCTCCCTTGATTCAGCACGGTTGTGATAAAATCTGGAACAATGTGTCCTGGTGTGGGGCTCCTTTTCCTGGAAGAGTGGAGAGGAACTGGAGAGGGTCCAGAGGAGGTCTGCCAAGATGGCCTTCAGGGCCTGAAGCACATGACCTGTGTGCAGAGACAGAGGGACCTCTGCTCCTTTAGCCTCGTGCCGTGGGGGGCTCAGGGCACTGTAGCAATAGCCTGTGACTGCTGGAAGAGAAGATCAGGTTGGAGAATATCTAAGGACCCTGAAGGTGCACAAGTCCATGGGACCTGATGAGATGCATCCGCAGGTCTTGAGGGAACTGGCGAATGAAGCGGCCAGGCCACTCTCCATCATATTTGAGAAGTCCTGGCAATCCAGCGAAGTTCCCGCCGACTGGAAGAGGGGGAACATAACCCCCATTTTTAAGAAGGGTGAAAAGGAAGAACCAGGGAACTACAGGCCGGTCAGTCTCACCTCCGTGATTGGCAAGATTATGGAGCAGACCCTCCTGGAGACTATGCTCAGGCACATGGAAAACCAGGAGGTGATTGGTGACAGCCAGCACGGCTTCACTAGGGGCAAATCATGCCTGACAAACTTGGTGGCCTTTTATGATGGGGTTACAGCATTGGTGGATAAGGGAAGGGCAGCTGAAGTCATCTACCTGGATTTGTGCAAAGCATTTGACACTGTCCCGCATGACATCCTTGTCTCTAAATTGGAGAGACATGGATTTGATGGAGGGACCACTCAGTAGATAAGATCTTGGCTGGGTGGTCGCACTCAAAGAGTTGTGGTCAACAGCTCAATGTCCAAGTGGAGAACAGTGACGAGTGGCGTCCCTCAGGGGCCGGTACTGGGACCGGCACTGTTCAACATCTTTGTCGGTGACATGGACAGTGGGATTGAGTGCACCCTCAGCAAGTTTGCTGACAACACCAAGCTGTGTGGTGTGGTCGACACAGTGGAGGGAAGGGATGCCATCCAGAGGGACCTTGACAGGCTGGAGAGGTTGGCCTGTGTGAACCGCATGAAGTTCAGCAAGGCCAAGTGCAGGGTCCTGCACGTGGGTTGGCGCAATCCCAAGCGCAGCTATAGGCTGGGTGAGGAATGGATTGAGAGCAGCCCTGAGGAGAAGGACTTGGGGGTATTGATTGATGAGAAGCTCACCATGAGCCAGCAGTGTGCGCTTGCAGCCCAGAAAGCCAACCGTGTCCTGGGCTGCATCAAAAGAGGCATGACCAGCAGGTCGAGGGAGGTGATCCTGCCCCTCTACTCCACTCTTGTGAGACCCCACCTGGAGTACTGTGTCCAGCTCTGGGGTCCCCAGTACAAGAAAGACATGGAGCTGTTGGAGCGAGTCCAGAGGAGGGCCATGAAGATGATCAGAGGGCTGGAGCACCTCTCCTATGAGGACAGGCTGAGAGAGTTGGGATTGTTCAGCCTGCAGAAAAGGCGGCTCCGGGGAGATCGAATTGTGGCTTACCAGTACCTGAAGGGGGCCTACAGGAAAGATGGTGAGGGACTGTTTATCAGGGAGTGTAGTGACAGGACAAGGGGTAATGGGTTTAAGCTGAAGGACGGTCAGTTTAGATTAGATGTGAGAAACAAATTCTTTACTGTTAGAGTGGTGAGGCCCTGGAACAGATTGCCCAGAGAGGTGGAGGCCCCATCCCTGGAAGTGTTTAAGACCAGGCTGGATGAGGCTTTGGGCAACGTGGTCTAGCGGAGGGTGTCCCTGCCCGCAGTTGGGGGGTTGGAACTAGATGATCTTTGAGATCCCGTCCAACCCAAACCATTCTATGATTCTATGATTCTAAGAGTGGTTTCAGAGATGACGGAGAGTTTCTCTGTAGTGGAATAAAGCAGGACAAAGCTACAAAGTGCGGCTTGGGATGTCTATCCTGGACACAAGAAGAAGATAGAAATGTCACTCAAAGGGTAGTGCTGTGGTGCAACAGATCACCCAGCAAGGGTCTGTGATCATGTCATGGCTTAGTCTTTCAAGGAGAGACATCAGTAGTACAGGGAGGGACATGACAGGGTGAGGGCAAGGTGGGAAAATGAGATGGGTGTTTACAGCCTGCAGGGAAACAAAGGAGGCATGGGACAGTGTAGGAAAGCCCGAGGTGGAGATGGCCGAGGGCACTGGCAAGGCAGAAAAGCTTAGCAGGATGGAGATCTTTGTCCCCTTGGCTATGGCAGTTGTCTCTGTCAGTGAGGCCTATGAGGAGACACCTTGTCCTCATGACACTGGAGCCTTGTTGCCACCTTGCACACTCTGGAGATGCCAGGAGGTTTTGTACCACGGTCCTTCACTGGACATTGCACACCCCACATCCCACCACCCCAGGAAAACCCTGAGCCATGCATGAAGGACAGGATCTCCCTTCCCAGAGGCTGGGGGTCAGGGCTTGGAGTTTGGCTTGATGAAACACATCAAGGCTTTTCTCAGCATCAGAGTCACCTGCACTTTCCTCTGCCTGCCTCCAAAGAGGGAGCCTGAACAAAGAAATCACTTGGCAATTTTACCCTTACAATCTAAGTTCCCCACGCCTCACACGACAGTTCAGACCAATAGTAAGAGGAAGGACTGGGGTCTTCTTGCCTTTTTTTTTTTTTTTGTTTAATTTGTTTGCTGTTTTGTTACTAAGCGGTTTCTAAATGGTCATCTTATACAATATACAGTGGTTCTATACCCTGTTTCACATCCTCTTAGGTCGGTTTCGGCCGATTAGCTTTTTGGCCTGTTGTAACATGGTTCTTACAGTTCATGTACAGCGGTCTATAGGCTTTGTCTACTGCAGTTATCAATGTTTAAATTGCTAGTGCTAAGTTTCAGCTAACATTTTCTAAATCACGAGTCCATGGGGAAGCTTTGTTGGTAATGGCCCCCCGTGGGAATAATTAATACTCCAAGAAAGTTCAGTGTTTGCTTCTGACTTTACCTTCTTGAGCAGTTTGTGCAACCTTCTCTCAGCGTTGAAGCTTCACGCACTCAGCATCAAATACACCAGGAGGCTCATTAAAATGCAGAGATCCCTCAAGTGCTTTGTCTCTTCCTGGACTTTTCTTCAAGACTCCAAGACTTGTTAAGCTAATTGGTAGCTAAAAAGGGAGATTTCAGTGCGCATTTAATGGCAGAGGATTTTTGCTGTTTAAAGAGGTTTTTATAAATATTTTGTTTACAGAGAAGAGGTGATAGCAGCATTCTCCAGTTCATATTGATCCAGATGGCCACCTAAGGAGATCTGGGCAGGTAGGAAAAGCAGTCTCCTTGAGCTCCAACACTGTATGGACAACCTTTCTCCCCACCGCCCCAAGCCCACCATCAGCACCTGGGACTTGCATCACTTCTCCTGACATCAGACTTCTCCATTGAATTGTGCAGCTGGATAGTACAGCTCCTTTGAACCAACTCCCACCTGCTTTCCTCAGAGAACTGGCTGCTCACAGACACAGAAAGATTTCTCTTCATTACCAAGAAACAAAAGTAAAATATGATTCAATTTGGGAAACCATAAACCACACACCTCAACTGTATGCTAAGTACAAGCAGTCCCTGCTGAGCTCTGCCTTCCACAAGGACCATCCATACAAGAACTCTTTGAGACAGAGAGAAAGGAAAGGCCAGATATAAAGACAATGAAAGAGTTGGCTAAAGAGGCATTGTGACAGACTACTGGAAGACGGGAGAGTTTTTACCTGCCTGAAACTCAAAGCAGCAACTTCACAGTTTCTTCAGCTTCCTCAGTGCATCCTTGAGCTCCTGGTTCCTCATGCTGTAGATGAGGGGGTTCACTGCTGGAGGCACCACCGAGTACAGAACAGTCACCACCAGGTCCAGGGATGGGGAGGAGATGGAGGGGGGCTTAAAGTAGGCAAACATGCCGGTGCTGACAAGCAAGGAGACCACGGCCAGGTGAGGGAGGCACGTGGAAAAGGCTTTGTGCCGTCCCTGCTCAGAGGGGATCTTCAGCACAGCCCTGAAGATCTGCACATAGGACAGCACAATGAAAATGAAACACACAAAAAATAAACAGGCACTAATGACATAAAGCCCAACTTCCCTGGGGTAGGAGTGTGAGCAGGAGAGCTTGAGGATCTGAGGGATTTCACAGAAGAACTGGTCCACAGCATTGCCTTGGCAGAGTGGTATAGAAAATGTATTGGCCGTGTGCAGCACAGAATTGAGAAACCCACTGCCCCAGGCAGCTGCTGCCATGTGGACACAAGCTCTGTTGCCCAGGAGGGTCCCATAGTGCAGGGGTTGGCAGATGGCAATGTAGCGGTCATAGGCCATGACGGTGAGAAGATAAAATGCTGCTGAAATGAAAAAAACAAACAGAAAGGCCTGTGCAGCACATCCTGCGTAGGAGATGGCCCTGATGTCCCAGAGGGAATTGGCCATGGCTTTGGGCACAGTGGTGGAGATGGAGCCCAGGTCGAGGATGGAGAGGTTGAAGAGGAAGAAGTACATGGGGGTGTGGAGGTGGTGGTCACAGGCTATGGCGGTGATGATGAGGCCATTGCCCAGGAGAGCAGCCAGGTAGATGCCCAGGAAGAGCCAGAAGTGCAAGAGCTGCAGCTCCCGTGTGCTTGTGAAAACCAGGAGGAGGAACTCGGTGATGGAGCTGCTGTTGGACATTTGCTGCCTCTGAGCATGGGGCACTGTTCAAGGAGGAAAACACAATAAGTTAGGGGAGAGCATTTTGAGCAAATTCAAAGCTATGTCCCATGAATACTCCCTCTGCTACACACACACACACACATCCTTTTCTTTTTCCAGGAGACTGTCCTCAGCTCTGTGGCTGGAGCACTGGTTGATGCTGGCTGGAGTCAGCCCTGCTCTGCAGCAGTGGGTTCATTGGTATCGTGGGGTTGGAGGCCAGTCATGGTGTTTGACTTTGTCAGATGAAAACAGTCCTAACACAGAAGGGAGTGTCAGCATCTGATATCCCAGTCCTAAGGAATGAGGATGGCAAATGCCAGTTGAGATGTTTGGGGTTTTTTTACAGCTCCCCCCATCACAGCTGGGGAGTGTTCTTGGACGTCAGAGACCTTCAGCATTTCTTCTGCACTCGGGGAGAACACAGCAAGTCCTGCAAAGCAAGAGGATTGACTGTGGCTTAGAGCAGAATGAGGGGAGCTGGTCTGTCCTTTCGTCTTGTTCCCATCTACCCTGGAATACACCATTTTCAGATGGAGGGTGATCACAATCCCATGTTACCCTGAAAAGTCACTAGACACTGCTGAGAGCAGAGGCACCCACTGCAGACCACTAAATGTCTCACCCTTTCTCAAGCTCTCAGCACCCCACTGCTAGCCAAGGACACGCATGGATCATTTCACCAGCCCAACAGCATTTCCTTGGTTGTAGCGTCGCTGTCCTTCTCTGTGGGACTTTCAGATAACACAAAGCGGCTATGGGACAGGTTTGTATTTTGGAGGGCAGCTCACAGCTGGGAAGGACAACTCAAGGAGATAGCCAAGTGTCCTAACGGTGGCATCTGACTAACAAAAAAACCCAGCTCATTCCCCAGCCCCACAGGCTGCATTCCCCACAGCCCCACAGGTGAAAGCTGGGACACCTCAGTTCCATGGACACACCTGCACGGGACGACTCACAATGTCAATGTGCTACTCTGCAGCTGAAACTCCATCCCCAGAGAGCCTGACAGCTAGAACAAGATAGCAATAGAGATAACACAGACAAGTGGAGAAACATGGGGAAATCATAGAATCATAGAATGGTTTGGGTCGGAAGGGACCTTAAAGATCATCTAGTTCCAAGACCGTTGCCATGGGTAGGGACACCCTATTTTCTTAATATCTAGTCTGAATCTACCCTTTTTTAGTTTAAACCAAATTCCCCTTTGTCCTACCACTACACTCCCTGATAAACAGTCCCTCTCCAGCTTTCCTGTAGCCCCTTTCAGGTACTGGAAGGCTGCAAGAAGGTTTCCCTGGAGCCTTCTCTTCTCCAGGCTGAACAATCCCAACTCTCTCAGCCTGTCTTCATAGGAGAGGTGCTCCAGCCCTCTGATCACCTTTGTGGCCCTCCTCTGGACTCGCTCCATGTCTGTCTTGTTCTGGGGACCCCAGAGATGGATACGGTACTGCAGGTGGGAACTCACGAGATAGCCAGGCACCCAGGAAAGCATTACCCTTACTCAACTGTTCAGACCACCTCCCAGGCATCAACATTGATCAGCAGTTGCTCTAAGCCCCTGTGATCTGCTGAGGCAAATGGACACGTGGCTGGAGAGCTGCACCACAGCTCTGCTGGGGCTCTGGCTGCAGAGGAGGTGGTCCATGTCTTGGACCCCACCACCCTGAAGGCAGAGGCTTTGCTTGGAGGGAAAGGAGGCAAGAGGGCTTTCTCAGAGGAAGGGGTCTGCAATGGAGGGGATGATACAGAGTTTTCTGAATTCCCCCTTCCACAACATTTCTGGGTTTAGTTTCCTCTCATTCCCTGATCATATCCCTGCTGCCTGGAGATTTTTCTCCTGGGAGATGTTTCCCTTTCCCATGTCTTTTTCCCATCACCTCTCACAGCCCCCATCCCAACCTCTGTGCACTCACCTGGGCTCTACACAAACATGTCTGTTTTCAGGGCACTGGCTGGGTGCACATTCTTCTTGGCAGGTGGAAAAGGGCAGGTCAGAACAACCCTGGTGAGTCCAGCAAAGGTGATGCAGGTGCTGTCCATAGGAAGAGAAGTGGCTGAAGGCACTTTCGGAGGCTCTTGGTAGACCTAGCGATCACTCGAAGTGACAGTTCAGGAGTCTCACTGACTTGTTTGTTCTGGAGAGCTCCTTTTTCATTTCTCCCCTCCCATTGCCCAAGAGTAGGAAGTTGAAAAGTCAGACTTAGGATATCTCCTTATCTTTATATTAATCCCTGCCTTGACCTTCTCCTTGAAGCATCTCCTCAGAAATGTCCTTGGGTGATCTGGAGCTGTGAACAGCTCTGACCCATGCAGTGCCCTCTGAACAGCAAAGTCTCTGCCCTTCTGAGGATCGCTCCTTCCACCCAGAGCCTCTCCCCCCGTGCTGTTGCGAGCCCCCCGGGCAGGCTGAGTGCTGATCCTGGCAGGTGGCTGAGTCCCTGTCCCAGCACACAGCCCCCCAGGGCACAGGAAACCTGCTCGGAAGGACAGCCCTGGGCACCCCTGGGGGTACACCTGGCTTCACACCCCTGCAGCCTTCCCTGGGAGAAGGCAGGGGTCGTGCCCCCCTGTCCCTCTAACAGTAAAGCAGGAAATCCTTGCTCCAGAGCACGTCCCTCTCCTCTACACCAAGCATGGGATGTGCCAGCTCTGGGAGGTGCCATCAGGACACTCCTGTGCATTGCCCTGCAGCCAGAGACAGAACACGTCCACAGCGGTGAAGATTTCTCTGTGAGCTCTCAGCATCCTCCCACCCAGATTGCCTTTAACCTCCCGCTGTCTCACTTGGTGCCTGCAGGCAGTGCCCTCAGCCCTGCTGCGCTTTGCAGAGGAGCTGCTCCTGGGCAGAGCTGTCTCTCTTCAGCGCTGCCCTCTTGCCATGAGCTCCCTCCTTCCCAGGAGCCCAGCCCAGCTCAGCAGCAGCAGAGGACCAGCCCAAGGCACCACTTTCTCTGCCCTCTCTGGGCTCACTGCAGATGTCCCTGTGGCTCTGCGGCTGGCAGCTCCTGAAAGGCACCGGGGTCACCCCTGGGGAACATGCTGCAACATCGCCTGAAGCAATCACCAACAGTGGAGAGAGACTGATTGCAGCAGCACGGTTGGTCCTTCCAGAGGGTGGCTCTCTATGACAGGTGTCAGTGTCCCCCTCTGGACACCGATGAGAAAGAAAAAGGACACACAGACAGGGACAGGGAGGGGATGGCTTCCCTTGTGCAGGGCAGGGGTTCAGCTGAGGCAATGAGGCATCTCCTCCTGACCAGGAAGCCCTTGGATGAAGCGGGATTCAGCTCCCCACTTCAACCTCACAGACCCAGAGGAGCTGGGAATCCTCCTGGTTCAGTTCGGGTGTGCACAACAGAGTTACCAGCGCGTGAGCCCCTGCTCGGAGCCTTTGCCTTTATTCAGCGGGGACTCACGAGCTCACATACAGACATTTTGTGATGACCGAAGTGCTAGGGTTGGTCCAAGACATGTGCAAGTGTTTGCGAGGTCTGATGGAAAATCTCTGAGAATGCCCACCTCCTTCCTGAGCATCAGCTGAGGGCCAGAGGGAGAAGGAGGAGATCCTTGGCCACCCGCAGTGACCCCAGAGGTTTAGGGCACCTGAACGTGCCTTGTGCAATACGTTCCTGAGCTGATCAAAGCGAGGAGTGCCCCGGGTCTCTCTATCTCTCTCCAATGTACTCACTAAAGCTCCAGTCACTATAAAGCTAAGGCACACCCACACCCCTGCACTGAAGACTTTTATTTCTGAGCTCACATTTTCATGCCATTCGTGCCACTCTAGTGCCATGCCAGGTGCCTGGGTGCCAAACACAACTCCACTCAGTGGGCAAACACAGCACCGAACCTCCAGGAAAGCCAAGAGCTGGTGTGGGGCAGACACCCCAGGGCCTCCCAAAGGGATCCGGAGACCTGAGTGACAACACCATGACATAGATGCAGGATCCATGTCATCTCCACCCAGGGTGATGTGAGGCTGGGAGGCAGGTCATGCCAGGGTGTTCTCCCTTGCACCTGTGTTCACAGCCCTTGACTATTCTCTTGCTGAACTTCTGCTCATCTGCTTGATGCTGAGAAGAGGGAAGTTGATAAGAACAGGATCATAGAATCATTGAATGGTTTTGGTTGGAACAAAATCTCTAAAGATCATCTAGTTCCAAACCTCCTGTCATGTGCAGAGACACCCTCCACTAGACCAGGTTGCTCAAAGCCCCATCCAACCTGGCATTGAACAATTCCACGGATGGGGCATCCACAACTTCTCCGGGCAACCTCTGCCAGTGTCTCACCACCCTCACCAGATAAAATTTCTTCCTTATGTTCAATCTAAACCTACCCTCTTCCAGTTTAAAAGCCTCTTGTCCTATCACTACAGGCCCTGGTAAAAAGTCTCTCTTCATCTTCTCATAAGCCAGCTTTATATACAGTGTATGGCTGCAGTAAGGTCTCCTGTCGCAAATCCTGATCCAGACTCCTGCTGACTACACCAGTTTGTCACAGACGGGCAATTTAGACCAATTAAAGAACCACCGCCAGAAGTATCAGCAAAAGCGGTTTTACTGCACCTTAACAAAGTTGGATGGCAAGGATCACTCTATTCCTTACTGCACAGAGGATATAACAATGATTCACAGCTACCAAAACAGAATCAAAGTCACCAATACAAAATCTTAGTGCACTCTTACACAAGGTTAAGCACGATATCAGTCACTTAGCAAAGATCTGCAGCGGGTAAGAGGTCTCAGCCTCGAGGAGTAACCTTGAGAGGTGTCCCAGCTCAAGGAGAGACCACCGCTGGGCAGCCAGCTGCTTAGCAGGGAGAGCTCAAAGAAGATACCCTTAGGCTGCCACATTTATGGAATAGAGTGGTTGGCTCACAGGCAAATTCCATGTGATGGGAAAGGTATGCATGAGACTCCTTGTACCCACAACTTTCTTTGTTCCTTGATAAATGAGTCTTGGAGGAACCACCTGTTACTCATGTCTTAATCGTGTGATGGGTGTTCCAGTTTCCAAGCCCATATACATCAATGCTCACCATGTCCCTCTGCTCCTGTTTTCAGAGACCAGACTGGAACTAGAGAAGTTGTTGGCCAGGTTACACCTGGGCCTTTACCTCCTTTGGACCTGAACCAAACTACTGCTGGTTTGGTCAGGGAGCCGAGTGGATCCGTCACAGGGACTCAGCTTCCTCCCATACCTGCCACAAACCCACAGGTGGTGGGAGGACTCTTGCCTCAGTTCACGTGTGTGTGCACAATACAGTCCTCCAAAGAGTGGAAGAAACCACATGTCCCTCCTGTCTTCGAGAAGGGCAAGAAGAAGGACCCAGGGAACTACCGGCCAGTCAGCCTCACCTCTCTCCCTGGGAAGGAGATAGAGCAGCTAATCCTGGAAACATTCTTCCAGGCACACTGTACTGGTTTGGGCTGGGATGGAGTTAATTTTCTTCACGGCAGCCCCCGTGGTGCTGTGTTTAGGATTTGTCACCAAAACAGAGTTGCCAACACACCGATGTTGTAGCTATTGCTGGACCATGTTTGCACAGCATCAAGGCCTTCTCTGTTCTCTCTCTTCCTCCCCAGCGAGTAAATTGTATTTGTGGATGAGGGAAGAGGAAGGGGATGTCATTCAGCAAGGCAAAGATTTACACTGTGTATTGGTGGTGGTGTCCAGGGTTTGGCAGCAGGGGGGATGCGGGGGTGTCCTCTGTGAGAAGACACCAGGGGCTGCCTCCCCATGCCAGACAGAGCTGGTTCCAGCAGGCTCCAAGCAGACCACCACTGCACAAAAACGAGCCCATCAGTGAAGCTGGTAGGACCTTTACAAAAGCATATTTAAGAAAGGACACAACTGCCAGAATGGGAGAGGAGTAAGGGAGAAAAAATGTGAGAAACAGCCCTGCAAGCACCAAGGTTGGTGAAGAGGGAGGGGGAAGAGGTGCTCCAGGCACAAGAGCAGATAGTTTCCTGCAGCCCATGGAGAATATCAGAGTAGAGCCGGTATTTCCCTGCAACCCATGGTGGGCAAAGTAAGCCCTGCAGTCCGTGGAGGACCCAACACTGAAGATGTTGGACAATTCCTGAAAGAATGCTGGATGGAGGACAGCCCATGCTGGAGCGGGTTTGTCTTGAAGGACTGTAGCCCATAGGAGGGATCCCATGGGAAAAGTCTTAGAGGGAAGGAGCAGCAGAGAGCAACTGTTATGGACTGACCACAACCCCCATTCCCCATCCCCCTGCGCTGCTCAGCGGGGAGGAGATAGAGGAGTTGGGCATGAAGGAGTGAGTGAAGTGGAGCCAGGGAGAAAAGAGTGGGAGGAGGCCTTCCCTGGGGAAGGAGGTAAGGTCTTCCACCAGCCCCACGCTTCTTCAACCCTCAGCCTTTGCAGTTGCACATGCCTGGTCTGCCCATTTACCTTCACCACTGTCCCGTTTGTACAAGGCCCACAGACATCTTGGCACGCCCAGTGTAAGCTGGCCTCCACCAAAGCTGGAGCCCACCTGGCCTTGGGGTCAGGGAGGAGCCAGGTCCCCTCTGCTCAGGGCTGGGCACAGCTTTCCCCTGGGAACCTCCCTGAGGAGCACTCCTCCTGGGTGCCAGCCTGTGGCCTGGCACGGGTGGCACAGGGACCAGGGCTGCTGGGGCAGGGCTGAAGTAGCTCAGCTGGGAGAGCGTTAGACTGAAGATCTAAAGGTCCCTGGTTCAACCCCGGGCTTCAGCAATCATTTTCTCCCTCAGATTCTTGCAGACCTGTCTGCCTTCCTCCAGCCTGCCCCAGCCCTGCTTGCTCCTTCACCTCTTGCCAGAGCACTGTCCCTGCTCTGTAGCTGCAGCCCTGCAGCTCAGAAGGAGCCTTCCTCCAGCACCACGAGTCCCCAGCCTCCCCCTGGGCAGGACTCTCCATTCAGTGCTCCTCTGGGGTGGTCTCCAGCTCTCCCTCCTTCCCTGCTCCACAGGGATCGAGGTCTCTCTGCTGCACAGTCTCTGCAAAGACTCTGTCTCTCTCCTCTTTGTCATTCTCCATGGTGCACAGACTGCTCCTCTCCTCACACCCCCCTTCACCTGGTTCTCAGTTCCCAGACCAGAGGCCACTGTCCCCCCCCACTCCCAGGCAGAGGCACTCCCTGGAGCTGAGGCCTGAATGGCAGCATCCTTCCTCTGGAGGTCTGTCGCAGCGAGACCTCTGATGTGCCCAGGACAGCTGACCAAGCCGTGCTGAGGATCACCCACTGCAGTGCATGGGCGTCGTGTGTAGTCACACGCTGTCCTGAGCAGAGTTTCTTGCCCTCCTTGACCCGCCTGCTGCAATGACTGATGAAACACCTCTGTGCTCCTCTCTGGGCATCAGCCCCAGGGCGATGGAAGCCTGCCCTTCACCCCACCTCCAGGGATGCTGGCAGGGAGGGGGGTGCAGGGGGAGGCTCGGTACCTGGATGAGGGGGTGAGAGATTTCTGTCCCCATGGCCCCCCACCGCACACCCTGGGGTGCCATCAGAGCCTGGGGACACCTCACCCCAGGGAGGGTGTTTCCCTCACCCTGTTGCTCTGCTCCTCCTGTGGAGCTGGGGACAGATGGGAGACAGATGGCTGTTGCCCTGGGTGGCAGAGGAGGCTCGGGGGTTTTCTCCTCTCCATCAAGCCCAGAGTGGGTCAGAGCGTGGGAGCAGCGCCTGCAGCAAGAGCCTCCTTCTGCCCCATTGCCCTGCCGAGATGTGGAAGGGGCAATGCTCTGCAGTGCACCCCTGTGCCAGGATCAGGCCCCTGTGGAGAGGCTGTCCTGACTTCCCCCATCTCAGGAGGCTTCAAATGCTGTTTTCTGCAGAGGGTCCCCGGGCACCCAGGGGACAACAGGGCTGTGCTTGTCATAGACATGTCACAGCAGCAGAGTGTCTGTCCTGCTGGCAGGCGTGAAGGGGATGTAGCTCAGCGGCAGAGCGCCCGCTTCGCATGTGGGAGGTCCTGGGTTCGATCCCCGGCATCTCCAAGGGTGCTTTTTCCCCCAGTGCCCAGCCTCAGGCGGGCACAGGCTGGAGCTGGAGCACTGGTCCTCTCCAGGCACTGTGGGCCTGCCCTGCCCACCCAGGGCCTGTCTGTGGGGTGAGGAGGGCTGTGTGCGCTGCCTCTGCTGAGCCACCTCCCAGGGGTGCTGGACCTGAGCTCAGGTGCAGATCCCATCCCAGCTGGGAAACACCCCCCTGTGCCAGCAGCTAGGGGTGTCTGAGCTGGACCAGCCTGGACAGGCCTGTGGGACTCCCAGCTGGTGGAATGGCATTTCTTACCCTGTCCCTGTCTCCAGGTCTCTTTCCCTCTGCCATCACCACTGCCTTGAGCAGAGGAACCCAGAGGTGCTGAGGTCAGGCACAGCCCTGCAGAGGTGGGACTGCTGGGGCTGCTACCCACCTCTTGTTCCTGGGGGTTTGGTGTCTCCGTCCAGCCCATGCTGGTGGGATCAGGGAGACACAGGCCTGTCCAAAGCCATGCACAGGCAGCAAGGGCCAGGAGATGGTGCCTCAGCTGTTCTCACACCAAAACCACCTGCAACCCAAATGGGACATGAGACATGGCCTTTTACTGCAGGGTGCTCAGTGCCCCCCAGGAACAGTGGGCCCAAATTCAGAGAAATAAGGTATAAAAGTGAAGTACAGAAGGGTGGTGGGGTGGGGATATCTTCTGAACACAGGATGTTTGGTGCCAGTATGGACACTGACCTGTGGACTCAAGCCGCCCCAGGTGGGGACCAGGGAGAAGAGCCCAGTGTCTGCCCCATGCCACCTCCCTGCCAGCTCTGCCCTCCCCCAGGGGTAATATTTCTCCCTTACTCTGGCACCTGGCAGAGCTTTGCCTCCTCCTCCTCCTCCTCCTCCTCAGGTAGATGAGCCACAGAGCCCAGGGGTGTGTGTGAGGGGGCAGCACACCTGAGCAGAAAGAGCCCATTTCAGGGCATTTTGGGGCCTGAACAGTCTGGGCCTGAGGGCTGGGTCTGTTCTCTGCAGCAATGCGGGATCATCACTGTACCCCAGATCTGTGCTTGCTCCTGCAGCAGCTCCCCAGGACCTACACAAGGGGCCTGATGGTGAGACCCCAACCCTCTGCACTGCTGCCCCATGCTGGGCAGAGCACAGCTGTGGAAATCCCTCAGGAGAGGAGAGTTATCAGGGAGAGACCCTCAAGGTCATCATCATGGGTGACACTCATGGGCACAGCAAACACAGCTTCCATCCCTTGGGAAACTACAGCTGGGGGAGGCTCCAGCCCTGCATCTCACAAGGTCAGGGACTGCCAGCAGGAAAGCTCTAAGGATCAGGGCAGAGGGGTCTGTGACCCTGGGCTTCCCCCATATCCCTCAAGGTTACCCCAGGGGTGGAGGAGCTCCCAGCAAGGAGCTGCTGTGGGAGATGCTCTTGGTGACAGCTGCCTCCTCCCCTCTTCTGCTCTAGGGCCAGATCCTGCTGTTTGCAGTGCTACCCACCTGGGGCTGCTCCCCTGCAATGGACACCCAACACACCTTCTGGTCTGCAGCAGAGAAGCCCATCAGGGAAGAGCTTGAGGGGTCTGAAGACCCACTAGTGGGACCTGGGAGGGCAGTTTCGGTTTCAGGTTCCTGCCCAAGTGTCAAACCCTTCTCCCTACCCAGCTCCTGCGTGAGTCATTTCTCTGACCATGGGAGCTGGGGCAGGTGAAAGCCCCAGCCCAGGGAGAGGGACCCTGGCTCAGCTCCCAGCAGTGCCGGCTTTAGGGGAGGGACACAAAATACCCTCTGCCATGGAAATGTGCCCAAATTAGCCGCCTCCCAGACAGGACCTTCTCCAGAGCAGGGGCTGGATGATGGCTTTGGGCAGCAGCCCATGTCTCCTGGGGATCCTTTCTCCCTCCCCTGGACTGTCCCTCCTCTGCCTCCCACAGCACTGAGGGAAAGGTCCCCCCATTGCTCCTGCTCTCATCCCCCCTGCACCTGCACACAGGTACTGCCCCGACACAAACCCTCACTGACACCCCTGGGAGGCAGCAGGAGGGCAGGGCTGGGGGCTGGAGCGCAGCAGGACGAGGGGGTCCCAGGGCTGCCGTGGGGCCTTACAGTCCCTGCCCAGGAAGGAGGCAGCTCTGGGGATCTACCAGCACTGCTCCAAGGTCTGTGAGGGCCCAAGGGAGCGGGAACAGCTCATGGAGACTGGGGACCTGGCAGAGCCAGGGAAGGGGCAATCCCAGCCCCGTGTGCCCCAGCAAGTGCCTCTGTACCCTGTGCCAGGACAGTGGGGAGCAGAGCTGCCTCCTAACCACTGTGGGAGGTGATCCATGGGACACAAGACCCCCTGGGGCTGGATGGGGTGTTCAGGGCACCGTGGCCACCTTAGGGCTCGTTTCTGTGGGGCCACAGCCCAGGGTTCACCCCAACACAGCAGCTCTGTCATGGCCTCTGTGCCACGGGACCAGTGTGGCCCAGGCAGGGCCTGGGGGAAAGAGCAGCTGGGGAACCCCTGGGTGAGGAGATGGGCGCTCCCTCTGGGGTGCATCACGGGACCTTGCAGGGAGCCATTTTTGCTGGAAACTGTGGCTGGCAGGATGGAAATGTCTCTGTCAGCAGGAATATTCCCCAGGGAACATGGGCTCTCGCAGCTCCACAGCCTGACCCTGAACCCACTGTCCCCAAGACGTGGCCCTTCCTCACCGCCATCTCCTTGTGCTCTGCTCCCCCCCATCAGCCTCAGGGAGACACCCCGACACCTGGGCAGGCAAGCACCAGCTCTGGGTCATACCCCCAAAGGCTTTTAATAAGAACAAATGTGGAGGCAGGGGGTAAACACAGGAGAATAAAACCAGAGGCAATGCCCGGCTGTTTCTGCTGCCCGTGGGTAAAGGCAGACGGTTCCCTGGTGCTCACGGCTCTCCCAGCTGCACAGACCTCTCCTCCCTCCTGGCTGCACCCAGCTGCATGGCAGGGACGGGCTGTCCTGGCCCAGGGCCCAGGGACTGTTGGGCACTGAGCTCTGGTGTCACAGCCTTTGTGTCCTCAGGGGGATGTGCCAGAGACACCTCGTCAGCATCGTCATAGCCTGTGCTCTCCGGGGACAGGGACCAGGCATCTCCCTCCGCTCCAGGGGCCCCAGCACTTCTCTGGCAGCGCAGCTTTGCCCCTGCAGGCAGCAAGGCAGCCCATTGCACGTTCGTCCCATGAGGTGCCCTCCTGGTCTCTACATCACCTTCCCCCCTTTTCCTCACCACTCCTGAGATGGTCAGATCCCTCTCCCACACCTGGTCTCCCCAAGGAAAACTCCCAGGGCAGGTTCCCCCATCCCAGGATTTTGGGGTCTCAGTATGGCAGTGATTCATCCAGCAGCAGGGATGGCACCCCAGGAACCGGCAGCGCTATCTTTCCCTCTCACCTCCAGGTGCATCCCTGGGCCCTGCTCCCTCCTCTGGGGCCCTGGGCATTTCCCAGTCTCCCTGACCAGAGGCAGGATCCTCCCCAGGGTCAGAAACCTCCCTGGCATCATCATAGCCATCTGCTGGGTCACCTCTGGGCCCGACAGGGACGTCTGAAAGGAGAGGAGAGTTGGTGAGAATGAGAAGACACGTCCTGCAGAGCAGAGGATGGGAGGATGTGCAGGGACATGGGGCTCAGACACTGGTTTTGGCAGCACCACAGGAGACCCCTGCCTGTGTCCTCCCCAACTCTAACAATGCCATCACTGTCCATCCCAAGTCTGCAGGGAGGAGATCTCCACCCCTTCCTGCTCCCCGTTACCTGGTGCTGACCCCAGACCATCCTCCTCCTCACTGTCCCCGGGCTGGGGCTGCACCTTGGTCAGGGACCCCTCTGAATAGGAGCCTGGAGAGAGGCGATGCAGGTGTTATGGGAGTGCGCTCTGCTGACCCAGCTTGGGCTCAGTGCTGCTGGGGACAGGGGACCCACCGAGCCAGGGCTGCGTGGGGAGGAGGGCTCAGGACTCAGCCTGCTCCCCTGGGACAAACTCCATCTCACAGGGGCTCCCAGAGCTGCCCCGGGACAGCCCCTTCCCTCACCCCTCAGGTGTCCGGTGGGACGCAGGGACAGGCAGAGAGGGGCTGTCCCTGTCTGGGACGGGCAGAGCTGGTGGGGAGGAAGCTCCTCTCCCACGCCCACCACCTGGCTGCTCTCCCCACACACCCCACAGCCCCACAGCTGCAGGGACCATGGGCCAGGGGGCTGCAGGGAGGCAGCCTTGTCTGGGGGCCAGGGCAAAGAGCCCTGCAGATGTGCCCCCCATCAGGGACCCACACCCACCTGAGCCGCTGAACCTCGCCTGCTTCTCCCACGCCGGGCTGTAACCGATCTCCTCATACAGGGCCTCAGGGAAGGGCTCCCAAGCTCTCTCGGAGCCTGCGGACAGAGGCAGGGCTGGCTCAGGTATGGGCAGAGAGGCAATGGCATCCTGCTCTGCTCCACCAGCCCTCTGCCCCTGGGACAGCCCAGGGCTGGCCCCACAGCACAGCCCCACTGCGCTGTCCTGTCACCGCTGACACTTGCTCAGGAAGGGCAATGTCCCCATGGAGATGGTCAGGGGCAGCGACACCCTCACACCATCCCCTCAGAGATAGCCCTTGTGCCCCTCTGGGCCCTGGGCCAGGTCCCTGGTGCTGACCTTGGAGCAGCTCCTGCCTTTCCTCTGCCCCTGGAGCTGCCCCCTCCCTGCCCCATGGATCCATAGCACGGCCCCTGCCCTGCTGGGGGGTAGGTAAGGGTTGGAGGGAGGAACAGCCTGGGGGCCTGATGCCACAGGGATGGACCCTGCTGTCCCATGCTTCTCCCAGCATCTCCCCTGCCCCACAGCCCCCTCCAGAGCTGCCCAGAGCACTGCCAGTGGCAAATCCTCACCTGTCTCCCCTCTGCTCCCATCTCCCCCAGCCCAGCTCGGCCATTGCTCTCCTTGCCCCATCCCTAACTCCCCCCGAGTCTGGACTCTCTCTACCCCTTGCTGCTGGTGGATCACGGTCAGGCAGTCAATGGGGCAGCACATGGGAATACAAGCAGCACACACTCTGGTACCCCCAGCTCTGCCTGTACCCCTCACTGACATCCCACAGCACCCCTGGCCTTGCCAGGAGGCATCTTCCCCAGGGACCGTGGGGGAAGGACCCACCTCTGCGCCCAGCCCTAGCGCTCCACACTTGCCCGGCCAGGAGGGCCAGGAGCAGGCAGAGAAGGGCTCCCAGGATGATGCAGATGATGACGGGCAATGAGACTCTCCCGCTGCCCGTTGGACGGCCCCAGGTGGGATCTGCATGGGCAGGAACACAGAAATAGCAGCAGCAGGCCTGGGAGAGGTGGGGGGCTGGGACAACCCAGTCCTGACCCCCCCTTACACCGGGGGGGTAAGGGACCCCAGGGGAGGGAGTGATGGGGAAGCTCCCACCCTACCGGGTAATGACAGCCCTCCCAAACCCCTCCCCCACCGCTAACCCGGGGACACCTCTTGGGAGTTTCACACCCTGGCAAGGAGCCCCTTCCCTCCGGCTGTGGGTCACAGCCTGGCCCTGGGAAGACCCAGCGCTGACGGGGAGGACAGCTTACCTGCTCGGGGGGTTGGTGCTGCCGTCCTGGGTGCAGCTGCAGAGGAGGAGAAGGAGAGCAGGGCTGAGAGGCTGGGTGTGCAGGTACCAGGGAGCCTCCTCTCTGGCACGCCGTGTGTGTGTGCACGTGTGCGGACATCCCTGACACATCCCACCCAAAGTGTCCCTCCTGCAGGGCTGGTCAGGGTGGCCAGGAAGGAGCCCAGAGCCATGGGCAGGACAGTGCAGGCAGCCCGGGAGATGCCCCCGGGGGCTGCAGGGCCCTGCAGGCAGAGGCTGGAGGACATCCAGCCCCACAGAAGCTGCTGCCCACTTGGCACCAGGCTCCCAGGCGCTGCACAGACAGCCTTGCTCTCAGGAGCTCTACAGCCATGCTGGGACCCAGCGGGGAAAATGCCTACCCCAGCTCCTTGCC
Source organism: Grus americana (assembly GCF_028858705.1). Taxonomy (NCBI): domain Eukaryota; kingdom Metazoa; phylum Chordata; class Aves; order Gruiformes; family Gruidae; genus Grus; species Grus americana. The sequence goes on along the minus strand of NC_072878.1, from coordinate 980,000 downwards.
AATATCCCCATGAGGGGTCCCAGCCCTGCCCCTCACCCGAGCAGTTCACGGCAGCGTCCTCCTTATGCCGGCAGGCACCGCTGTCCCCAGGCTGGGCCCAGCAGTCCTGCAGAGACGGCTCTGTCCCCCGGCACTCCACCTTCTCCAGCCAGATGGGGCCCGTCCCCTCCCCAAAGGCAGCCTCGCCCAGGGCAGACACTGCGGGGCCACAGCCCAGCTGCCTGCATGCCACCTCGGCATCCTGCATGTCCCACGAGTCGTCGCACACCGTCCCCCAGGAGCCACGGTGCCACACCTCCACTCTGCCCGAGCACCCCTTCTCGCCTCCCACGGCACGAATCTTCTCCCTGTCTGGAGAAGGCATAGACCTCTCAGGGCACGGCACAGCAGGCAGAGCCCTGCCAGCTGAGACAGGCACGCAGAGGAGCAGCTACCTGTGCAGCTCGTGGAGTTTGGGCACGTGGCCCCCAGGGCCGGGGGTGTTTCTGGCTGTCTCCCTGGAGAAGGAAATGCAGCGGTGAAGGGGCTGCTGCAGGGGGGTCATGTGGCAGACAGCGGGGCTGAGTTCTGCTCGCGCATCCCTGTGCCACCTCGTTCACGGACGCAGCTGAACCCCGGTCACTCAGGGGACACACACGGCACACGGTGGGGGACCCTGACTGCTCAGCCCCAAAGGGAGCCTGGTTCACAGAGCAGCAGGAGGAGGAGCTCCTTGGAGCCCTGACAGGTCCCTTCCGAGACCTTGCCTGGAGACACCTCTGCCTCCCCCAGGCACTGCTGGGAGCCTGGCTGGCAACTGCTGGTGAATGTGTGGGGCTCTGAGAGCTGAAGTCCCCTTTGTGCCACCACCAGCAGCAGCAGCAGCAGGAGGGTCTGGCATGGGAAGGAAAAGCCCCTGTGGGCTCTGCCTCTGCGTTTGACAATGCCCAGCAGGGAGCAGGAGCTGGGGATGCTGGTGCCCGGGTGGCTCAGAGTTACCGTTGCAGGTGATGTGGGTCTCATCTCGCAGGTCATCGCAGGACTGTGGGTCCCAGGGAGCGGAGGGACACTGCCAGAAGGAGCTGTTTCTCTCCCCACACTCCACGCGATCCAGCCAGGCGGGGCCAGTCAGCCTGCCAGAGGTCAGGTACGGTTCCAAGGATTTTGCATCCCCACAGCCCAGCTCCTTGCAGGCCAGCGACACCGTTTTGGGAGTCATTGAGTTGGAGCAAACGCTCCCCCATGTCCCGTTATAGAAAACCTGCAGGCGCCCGGAGCAGGTGGTGCTGTTCTCCAGCCTCAGGGCCACAAAATCTGGGATGAAAGGCACCGAGGGGGAACAGGCTGGTCTGGAGCTGTGGGAGCAGGGTTACCCCTGCAGCCCCCATGCCCTCAGCCAGGCAAAGGCACAGCCAGCAAGTCCCCCTTGCACCAATGGACAGAGAAAATTCATAGAATCCTAGAATCATAGAATGGTTAGGGTTGGACAGGATCTCAAAGATCATCTGGTTCTAACCCGCCTGCTGCGGGCAGGGACACCCTCCACTAGACCACGTTGCCCAAAGCCTCATCCAACCTGGCCTTGAACACTTCCAGGGAGGGGGCATCCACAACCTCTCTGGGCAACCTGTTCCAGGGCCTCACCACTCTAACAGTAAAGAATTTCTTTCTAACATCTAATCTAAATCGACCCTCCTTCAGCTTAAACCCATTACCCCTTGTCCTGTCACTACACTCCCTGATAAACAGTCCCTCACCATCTTTCCTGTAGGCCCCTTCAGGTACTGGTAAGCCGCAATTAGATCTCCCTGGAGCTGCCTTTTCTGCAGGCTGAACAATCCCAACTCTCTCAGCCTGTCCTCATAGGAGAGGCGCTCCAGCCCTCTGATCAGCTTCGTGGCCCTGCTCTGGACTCTCTCCAACAAGTCCCTGGTGGACAGACAACCCTGCCCTTCCCACTAACCCATGGGCACAACTGAGCTCCTCAGAGACCCCCAGTGGGACTGAGGGGACCTGTGCATGGGTGTCCCCAGGATGGCCTTGGGCAGGGGCTCAGAGGCAGCCAGCGACAGCCTCGAGCATTGCCAGCTCTCCCCTTAGCCCGGCCTCCCCAGGCACTGGGCTCCCACCACAGCTCCCAGCACAGACCTGAGCAGACGACTCCTGCGTCCTCTTTGTGCCCGCAGTCGTGCTTCCCCCAGGACCCTGCCGGGCAGTCCCAGAGAGCAGCTTCGGCCCCGGAGCAGTTCACGCTCTCCAGCCAGATCTGCCCAGAGCCTTCCCCGAACCGAGCAGAGCCAACCGCCTCCACCGCCCCTCCGCAGCCCAGCTGGTGGCAAACGATGGCAGCATCGGGCAGGTCCCAGCCGTCATCGCAGATGGTCCCCCAGCTGCCCCGGTAGTAGATCTCCACTCTCCCAGCACAGCGCCCGGACCCGTTCACCAGCCGGACCTGCCGGCTCCCTGCAGCGGGAAGAAACCCCAGTTGCTGTCAGGGGCTGGTGCCCACCCAGCCCAGAGCCTGGGGGGCCCCTGCAGTGCCACTCACCCCAGCAAACGACCCCCACATCCTCTGCAATCCCTGCTGCCAGTGCACTCTCGGCCAGGGAGGTGTTGCAGAGGGTCAGGCTGGCCTCATGCCCTGCGCACTGCACCCCTCGCAGCCCCATGGGACCCGTCCCTCTCTCAGGCTTCGGGGGGTTGTAGGCTGTCTCTGCCCCTCCACACCGCAGCTGCCGGCACACCACGCTGGCCTCCTGCATGTCCCACTGGTCATCCAGGACTCTGCCCCATGTCCCACGCTGAAAGATCTCCACTCGCCCGTCACACCGGCTCTCTCCACCCACCAGCCGCAGGGATGCGGAGCTGGCTGAGCCTGGGGAGAGCAGCCACATCCCAGCCCTCAGCAACACCAGAGAGCCCAGGAACCTGAGATGCCTCTCCAGGCTCTGGAAACCTCACGGTGCCCTGAAGCTCACCTGCCTGCCCCCAGCCCTCTGCAGTGAGCTTCAGGAGCAGGTTTCCACACTGCTGGTTTCCCAGTCCCTGAGCCTTCCTGGGCAAGACACTCTCTTGGCTCTTGCTGGGGCAGAACCACCCAGCACGTCCCTGCTGAGGCAGATGGGGCAGCTCCCGCAGGAGGGAGCAGCAGGTGGTGCAATGGCCTGGGGATGGGCAGCACCAGGACAAGCCTTGCCCAACCTCAGCAAGCTGGCACTGGCACTGCTGAGACACGGGGCAGCACACACATCTCTGTCCCTCTCTGCGCCCCTGGGGAACGGGGGCTGGGAGCCAGTGTCCCTGGCAGGGAGCAGAGCAAGGGGGCCCTTTCTGACCAAACAGGCCCAGCTTGGGTCTTGTGCTGAGCAGAAGCCAGGGCAAAGCCCAGTCCTGCTCTGCAGCTCACACCCCTGCTCTGCTGCTGCTGCTGCTGCTGCTGCTGGGGACACATGGGCAGCCCCTCTGGGTGTGGGATTGGGCTCTGTGGGACCCTCTGTGGGTCTGGGACAAGGCTGTCTGCAGCCGGAGGGATGGAGCTGAGCCCCACAGCCCCATCCTGGGCCTGTCCTGCAGCATGAGAGCAGGGGACCCCAGGCCTGGCTCAGTCCTCAGCTCTCCCACATCAGAGCGTTCAGTCTGAGCACATCAAGATCTCCACATCACTCCTGGTGAAGCTGGGGTTTCTCCAGGGACAAATTCACCCTGCTGCTGCCGCCATTGGGTCCCTTGCTTTGGGTGGCCATGTCACACCCAAGGGGAAAATGGAGTCAACACAGCACTCACCTGAGCAAATGACAGCAGCGACATTCTCGTGGGAGCACGGTGAGGCTCCCAGGGCAGTCACTGGGCACTGTCCCAGGTGGCCTTCAGTCCCATCACAGTGGAATGACTCTCTCCAGGTGGGGCCCGTGCCTCTCCCAAAGTGCCCTCCTCCAGGAATGGACTCAGCAAACCCGCAGTTGAGGTGACGACAGAGAACGTGGGCGTCCAAGAGGTCCCAACGGGAAGCACAGAGGGTGCCCCAGGTCCCCAGCACCTGGACCTCCACCCTCCCATCACAAGCTGTGCTGCCATTCACCAGCCTGAACCCTGTGTACTCTGGGGACAGAGGAAGATGAGAGAGGCTGCGTTGGTGCTCTTACAGCGTCGGTAGCTGAGGGACAGTCCAGAGGGACAGCCTTCCTTTCTCCTCTTTCTGCAGTCTCTTAGGGCTGCAGAAAATCACATCACCCCTCCTGCCTTCACACCCAGCACAGCACAGTCCCCGTCCTGCTCCCCGTCCCCAGCTCACACTCAGCATTCAACACCCCACCCTGAGTCCTTACTTGTGCAGGTGAGACCGGCAGCATTGGTGTGGGTGCAGGGCTGGTCCCTGGGGGACCCTCTTGGGCAGGAGGCGAGAACAGATTCATTCCCCAAACACTGCAGCTCTCTGTCCCAGATGGAACCAACACCTTTTCCAAAATGCGCCGCCCCAGGCATGGACAGGGCTACGCCGCACTGCAGCTCCCCACAGACCACGTCAGCGGCTTTGGGACCAAAGTCTGAGTCACAGACAGCTTTCCACTGGTCCTTGTCATAGATCTCCACTCGTCCTGAGCAGAGGCTGTCCCCTCCAACCAGCTGGACAAATCCTGGAGCAACCAAAGACCCCTGTGAGGTCCCAGAGCCCTCTGGCTTTTGCTTGACCACGTCTCACCTCATCTCCGAGGTGGCCACAGGCAAAGAGCCTCACAACTATCCCAGCTGCTGCCAGTGGGTGCTGATGGCACAAACACACCAGAGACCCCCCGACCACTCTTCAGAAATCAGCACAGCACTTGGGGGCTGGCTTTTCTCCCAAACCCACAGGCACCACTTAAGTCAACTGCTGCTATTCTGGAGACCCTGGGCTGCCAGGAACTGGCCCCAGGCCCTGCAGCACCCAGAGCTCTTGGCCCCAAGGAGATGGGCCCAGGTGCTGTTGGCTGTTGCAGCCTGCTCTGCCACACCCAGCTCAGGGCCAGGCGCAGGAACCCCTTGGAGCCACCAGAAATGCACCCCAGTCCCACATGGTTCTCGGGCTGTTGGGGCACTGCTGGGAGATGGGACATGTCACAGGGCACAGATGCAGTGCGGGTGTACCTACAGTCACTGTCTGCACCAGCCCCCAGCTCCAGCACCTGCCCGGGGAGGGTCCTCAGCCAGGGCCAGAGTGCACTGCCAGGCGTGCACAGCCCTGGCCAAGGGCTGGTCAGAAGGCAGGAGAGCGGGCAGAGGAGCAGCCCTGGGCTGACACGAGCTCCCAGTGCAAGGACAGGCACCAAGGAGAGCCAGCAAGTGCTGGCCAAGGCCCTGTGACACAGGGCAGCCAGGGGCTGGGGTAGGCAGGAGAGGCTGGGCAGCAGGTCAGCACTGCCTGCACAGGGGTGTTTCCCTCTGGGCTGGCTCTCATGGGGTGACCCTGCAAGAGGCATGAGGTGGCCATGGGCCACCCTGCTCTTCTGCCCAAGCCCAGTGCTGCTCCCCTCTCAGCAGACCCTCAGCTTTGGGGGGCTCGGGCCTGCGAGGGAACACAACCCAGAAGTCCCCGATGACCCTGGGCCCTTCCGTGGGGCTGTGGGTGGCCACGTGAGCTGCTCTCAGTGTCTCTGGCATGGGGGAAACAGGTCCTCGGTGCTGCCAGACAGCTCCTGTGTGAACAGGAGGAGAAAGATGGGAACCAACAGAGACTGCAGGGCATGGTGGGCTTTCATGTCCCAGCCCCAGGCACCCACGGAGGGTGGGCTGAGCCACACCAGGGGTCAGGCGGTGGCAGGTTCCCCCTGGGCTTTCGTCAGGGACCAGGGAAACCAGCAATGACAGCCCCAGCTCAGCAGTGTGACTGGCCACACCGGGAACTTCTCCAGTTCCCTCTTGTTTCCCTGAGAGCACAGCCAGGTCCCTTCCCCCATCCCAGCCACAAAGGTGGGGAATGGGCTGGCCCCTTACCTGAACATGTCACTCCAGCATCCTCACTGTGAGTACAGTACTCCTGAGCTGAGCCTCTGTTTGTACAGTCAGACAGGGCAGACTCGTTGCCATGACACTGAACATAAAACATCCAAATGGGGCCAGATCCTGGCCCAAAGTATCCGTACAAATGAGCTTTAACAGCAGACCCACAGCCCAGCTGCTTACAAACCACTGCAGCATCAGACATGTCCCAGTCGTCATCACACACGGTCCCCCACTGGCCCTCTTGTTTCACCTCCACTCTTCCAGCACAGTGTCCACCACCATTTTCCAGCCTCACCTGCACATCCCCTTAAACACCAACATGGGAATGGTCAGGAGAGCCCCAGAGCACTGAGCACCGAGCCCCAGCAGGTCCCTCCTGCCCAGGCTGAGTCACAGGCACCAGCGTGGGAGCTCTCCTCCTTCCACGCTGTCCCCAGGGCAGTGTAAGGGTCCCTTTTCTCCCCACAGGCTGCAAAGGACTGGAGGTGCCCAGCTCTGGCCCTGCTGGGCCATTCACCACCCCACAACCTGAAGCACCTCCTCCCACCTCAACAACCCCATGCCCATCCGCACACCGTGCCCGGCCCTGCACAGGGCACCTTCTCCTCACCAGCCCAGAAACCCCTGTACAGCCCCGTGCCCCCAGGCCCACAGCTCCCTCTCCCACCCAGAGAGGCACAGGCAAAGGCAGACGTTCCATCGACTGGAGCAACATCTGCCCCTCACCTCAGCGGCACCTCTAAAGCAACCCCATTCCCAGGGGTGTCCCGATGACCCCACTGGAGCCCGCTGGCCCCATCGCTGGGACAAGGATGTCGGCACTTACCCCTGCACAGCTGCACCCAGAGGAGCAGCCACAGCACCTGAGGGGACAGGAGTCCCTCCATCCCCATCCTCAGCCTTCTGCCCTGCTGGCACAGCCCTGTGGAACCCCACTCCCTCTCACGCCTCCTGGGAAATCACGGGGACAACGATGATGGGAGGGTAATATATCTCTGTCGATGCCGACCCAGCTGCAGGAGGAGCCAATCAAATCAGCAGCACCTTTTTAGACATTATCGGGAGCGATCTCCCCTCCGACACAGCCAAGCCCTCCAATGAACTTCTCCAGCGCCATTCATGACCATATATGAGGGACATAGATGTTTCGCTGCGGGTGTCATCATCACTGCAGTGGGGGATCGTCACGGGACAAGCTGGGTGTGGAGGGGAAATGGGTCTGTCACCCCTTGACCCCTGCTGTGGGCACGGGGAGCAATGAGCATCTCCTCTGCTGGGCTCACCCAAGAAGCCAAGGCGTGAGTGTCCAGGCACCGCCAAGCCATGGGAACCACGGAGCTGTGTCAGCTTGGAAGGGAAACAGCCCCTGCCCCTGCTACAGCCCCCGCTGTGCTGGGAGAGCAGCTGGGAAAAGTCCTCAGCGTGTCACCCAGGGGCTGTTATTCCCCACAGGCAGATCGGGAGCCGGAGCCTGCAGGTGCACAAACCACAGCCCACGTGGCCTGGCAGCGCTCGCCGCGCTCCCCCCGCAGCGCCCCGGCAGGCAGTCTGTGGTTTCCTCCCGGCACCGTGCCCAGGCACATCCCTGCGGGGCCCCCGAGCCACCCCCACCCCGACTGCTCCAGCCAGGGCTGCAGGGGCTGCTCCTTCGGCCTCGCAGGCACGGGGCTGGGCAGCTCCCGGCCCCCGGCATGCCCCTCTGATGCACACGCCCACTCGGCACCAAGCCCCACGGCCACGGGCTGCCGTCGCTGACGTCACCTCACACCCTCCTAGTGCCACCGCTCTCTGAGCAGCACTTAGACTGACGGTGACCTCACAGCCCTCCCACTGCCAGCCCTCTCTGCTCGGGAGTTACAGTGACCGTGACCTCACACCCTCCTACTGCGTGCTGCTGTGTGCTCATGGGTCACACTGTCACACGTGTGTGTGTGTGTGCTGTGTACAGGCTTCTGCTGACATTGGTTCTTCCAAAAAGCCATGTTTGGGTGGGGTCTAAATATTATTTTGATGACATCAGAAACACCCACACAAGCCATATCCCTGCTCTTGGCCTAAAAGCTACTCCAGCAGCAGGGAAATGACGAGCTCCTGCACAAGCCATGGGCATACTCCTGGCCTATCCACTACTCAGCCACAGGTGATGTCATAGCATCTACCACTGCCATGTGCCTCTTCCTGGCTTATCAGGTACTCAGGCACCACTGACATCACAAGGACATTCACCAGACATCTGCCAGCTCCTGGCCTATCACCTCCTCAGGCACCAGGAGCCTCACAAGCACCTACACTATCCATAAGCCTGCTCCTGGCCTATCAGCTCCTCAGGCAAGAGAGACCTCATGAGAACCTGCACAGCCCACGGGCCTTCTCCTGGCCTATCAAGTGCTCAGGCACTAATGATCTCACCAACCCCTACACAAGCTTTTGGCCTTCGCCTGGCCTTCCAGCTACCTGGGAACCAGTGACCTCACAACCACCCACACAGACCATCTGCCTGCTCCTGCCCTGTCAGCTATTCGGGAAGCAGTGACCTCACAACAACCTACACAGTCCATGGGCCTGCTCCGGGCCTATCAGCTCCTCAGCTGAGAGTGACCTCACAAGCACATATCCTCCTATATGCCATGTACTCGTTGTTGAGGTATTCAGTCTCCAGGGACCTCACAAGCATCTACATAAGCCATGAGGCTACTCTTGGCCTGTCAGTTACTAAAGAAGCTATGACCTAACAAGCTCTTTCTGTAGCTTTAGAAATGTATATGTAAAAACCACATATATCATTATATAATAATTAATATAATTAATATGTTATAAAATATATTAAATTTTATTATTATTATAATTAATGATATATTATTGTATCTATTTATAAATAAATAAATAAAGTTATTAATATAATTATACACCCCCTGTTATAAATCTATTTCTATATATCATATATATGGTATCTCTTTTCCTATTTGAGCACTTCCTGGTCCAAAGGAGACACGCAGCCAATTCAAGGCTGCCTGAGAACACCTGGCTATGATGCTGTCAACAATGGCTGCCAGCCAATCACCAGGCAGGATGAAAGGAGGCAGGCAGAAGCGGCCTCCTCTCTGTATGTAATGACAGGGCGCTTCCTTTGTGACGCGCCCCTGAGGACAACAGGACGGGGCAGCCGGTCCTGCCAGTCAATCACAGGGGCTGCTTGAGAGCACACGAGGGTGATGGTGTCAAGAAATGGCTGTTAGCCAATCACAGAGCAGTATGCCATTCACCAAGATGGCGGCTCATGGCCACGGAACGGCAGCACCCCCTGTCCTGGAAGGGTGGCCAGAGCAAAATGGCGGCCGCGGTGTGTGCAGGGGAAGGGCCTTCCGGGTCTGATGTAACCCGGCAGGGGTGGCCGGTGCTGCCAGCCAATCCCAGCAGAGTACATGGCCAGGAGAGGAGAGGGACTTGCGGGGCAAGTGGCCCCTGTGGCTGCTGGGAGGGAGCGGGACTTCCCCTGGCAGCTGGTGGGCAGGGCAGCTGTGGCGGCGTGTCTCCCGTAGCAGTGGTGCCTGTGCTCCTGGCGTGTTCCAGGGCAGGGATCCCCAGGCGCACCAGGAAGGCACCCGGGGAGGGACAAACAGCCCAGCCAGAGCTGGGCCGCCAGAGCTCTGAGAGCCTCCGGTTCCCTCCCATCTCCAGAGCCTGTGTGGGACTGTCTCACAGAACAGATGGCTCCTTCAGCTGACAGGAAACACTGGCCCTGGTGGAGCTCTGGGGGCAGCTTTCAGTGGAAGGTCCAGAAAAGGCCTTGACTCTGTGTAAGCCCTGCTCAGCAAGAACAAAAACATCTCTGTGTAACAAAAACATCTCTATGTTATCAACACTGTTTCCAGCATAAATCCCAAACACAGCCCCAGACTGGCTGCTGGGAAGACAATTAACTGTGTCTCAGCTGACACCAGGACAGCTCATGATCCAGCCTCTGGTCCACAGCAGCAGCCAGACCGACCCTGACCGAGTGGAGATTTTTCCAGCAGTGGCCAGAAGGGTGGTCGGGGCCTGGAGCACATTATGTCCAAGGAGAGGCTGAGAGAGCTGCCCTGTTTTGAGAAAGCCCTCAGAGCCAAACACTGGAGCCAGGGCCCGGGGGAGATGGTGGGATCTCAGCCAGTGGAGATATTCCAAGTTTGTTGAGACAAGGCCCTGAGCACCTGATCTATCAGGAGCTGTCTGAGGAGGGGTTTGGACTAGAGCCCAATGAAATGATTGTCCTTTTTCAAATAGTCTTTCTGTGTGCCAGCCTTTCTGCAACACTGGCAGCTCCCACCCAGCTGAAATCACTTTGGGAGACGATGGTTCCCCTTTTGTACCCAGAAGAACCATAGTGTGAGGACATCCCCCGAGGCTCACACGTGCAGCCAGCACAGCGTGAGGCACTCATCCCCAGGGAAGCATTCCTGGGCTGGTGCTCAGAACCTGCTGTGGACTGAGGACCATCACAGCCCATCGCCAAGGGCAGCCTGTCCAGGATCTCCTGGGACTGTGCAGGCAGGCCATGGTGGCCAGCTCCAGCAGAGACACCCACAGCAGGTCCCTGCATGGGCTCAGAGCAGGGCACATGGAGACACCCAACAGCCAGCGCAGAGGCACTGTGGCAATGCCTATAGGCTGACAGTGGGCTGAAGAGCGTGGGGCAAGAAGAGGAGACCTCCTCAGCTGGGCTGGCCAAGCTCTGCTGCCCAACATGGCCCCCCGGCCCTGCAGTGCAGGCACTAGATAGAGCAGGGTGCGTTCTTGGGGTGGGGAAACATCTCCAGCAGCACAGTCCCCGTGGCAGCCCATCCCCTCCCCGGCTCTCCCCCACCTTCCCTGCCCTCTCCCCAGCACACCCCAGCAGAGCAGCCCAGTCTGGGCTGGCAGTCTGGGCTGCTGCAGAGCTCTGGGCACTCAGCCCACAGCCCCAGCCCCTCGGAAGGGCACAGCAGCTGCTGGGAGGCAGAGGGGGGGCTCAGCCTCCCCATCGGCCCCAGGCCTGCAGCTGGCCCCAAGTGCCAGCGCAGGCCACTCCCTCTCGGCCTCTCCTGCATTGACGCTGCAGGGGATCCCCAGCCCTGACCGCCTTTGCCCCACTCTGCCTCCCCGCCAGCCCTGCTCCCCAGGACACCAGCAGAGTCCTGGCCCTGCGGCTCCTCAGGCACCTCCTGCATCTCTCCACTCTCCTGCCCTGTGCCTGCTGCATCTTCACGGACTCCCACAGCACTGCAGAGTCTTTCTGTGGGGGTACCTGGAGTGAGTGCTCTGCCCTGGGGGGACTTCATCTCAGGGTCTTTCACCTTCTGAGTCTCCATTCACTTCCCACCCCAGAGTACCTGCAGTGTCCCCATCCTCTCCTGACCATGCCAGATTCCTTTCCACTCTGCCATCAGCCCTGTCATACCTGTGACAGCCTGAGGAAGGTGACTGGGAGCTCGCGCACCATTTCCAATGCCCCTGGACACCAAGACGAGAGCCTTCAACTAAGTGCTTGGTGTCTAACAGTGATACCATGAGATTATTTCCCCAAACAGAAGGAGAAAACCAGGCGGAAGAGACTTCGAAAGTCCAATTCCTCTGGCTTGTTGTGGTGGGTTGACCCTGGCTGGGGGCCAGGTGCCCACCAGAGCCGCTCTCTCACTCCCCTCATTCACCAAACAGGAGAGAAAAGGTATAACGAAATGCTTGTGGGTCGAGATAAGGACAGGGAGAGATCACTCACTAATTATCGTCACGAGCAAAACAGACCAAACTTAGAGAGGGAATTCATCTAATTTATTACTAGGCAAAACAGAGTAGAGGAATGAGAAAATAAAATCAACTCTTAAAACACCTCCCCCCACCCCTCCCATCTTCCTGGGCTCAACTTCACTCCCGGCTTCAACCTTCCCCCCCTCAGCGGCACAGGGGGACGGGGAATGGGGGTTACGCTCAGTTCATCTCACGGTGTTTCTGCCGCTTCTTCATCCTCAGGGGGAGGACTCCTCTCATCATTCCCCTGCTCCAGCATGGAGTCCCTCTCACGGGGTTCAGACCTTCAGGAGCAAACTGCTCCAGCGTGGGTCCCCCACGAGGTCACAAGTCCTGCCAGCAAACCTGCCCTGGCGTGGGCTCCCCTCTTCATGGGTCCACCGGTCCTGCCAGGAACTTGCTCCAGCATGGGCTTCCACGGGCCACAGCCTCCTTCGGGTGCCTCCACCTGCTCTGGTGTGGGGTCCTCCACCGGCTGCAGGTGGAATCTCTACACCCTCTCATCCTTCCTCCATGGGCTGCAGCGGGACAGCCTGCCTCACCATCGTCTTCACCATGGGCTGCAGGGGGATCTCTGCTCTGGCGCCTGGAGCACCTCCTCCCCCTCCATCTGCACTGACCTTGGTGTCTGCAGAGTTCCTTACATCTTCTCACTCCTCTCTCCAGCTGCAAAAGCTCTCTCTCTAAGTGTTTTTCTTCTTCTTAAATATGTTATCCCAGAGGCGCTGATTGGCTTGGCCTTGGCCAGCGGCGGGTTCATCTTGGAGCCGGCTGGCATTGGCTCTATCAGACACAGGGGAAGCTTCTAGCAGCTTCTCACAGAAGCCACCGCTGTAGCCCCCCCAGCTACCAAAACCTTGCCATGCAAAGCCAACACACTTGTTCTTCGCCACAACTGTATCAAGGAGAGCCCAGGCTGCAGGCACCTCCCTCAGGAGATCCCCTTTTATTGCAGAGAGGCTATTAGGAAGGCAAAAGGTGACACATGGTTCTTCAAGGATCAGACACAACAGGACAGAGCCTCAAGAGAAGTGCTATGAACCCAGGAAATTACCTGTCAGTATGATTATCAGAGAAAAAAAAACAAAACCCGAGGAGATGCATAAAATATACCCTGGGCACTCTGCAGAGAAGGGGAGACAAATTACAGTTGGTGGTGCAAGGTCCATTGGATTAGCTTCCTCAGGGCCTCCTTGAGCTCCTGGTTCCTCATGCTGTAGATGAGGGGGTTCACTGCTGGAGGCACCACCGAGTACAGAACTGCCACCACCAGGTCCAGGGATGGGGACGAGATGGAGGGGGGTTTCAGGTGAGCAAATATGGCAGTGCTGATAAAAAGGGAGACCACGGCCAGGTGAGGGAGGCACGTGGAAAAGGCTTTGTGCCATCCCTGCTCAGAGGGGATTCTCAGCACGGCCCTGAAGATCTGCACATAGGACAGCACAATGAAAACAAAACACCCAAAAACTAAAAAACAGCTTAATATAAGAAGCCCAACTTCCCTGAGGTGGGTGTCTGAGCAGGAGAGCCTGAGGATCTGGGGAACTTCACAGAAGAATTGGTCTACAGCATTACCCTGGCAGAGTGGTATAGAAAATGTATTGGCCGTGTGCAGCACAGCATTGAGAAACCCACTGCCCCAGGCAGCTGCTGCCATGTGGACACAAGCTCTGCTGCCCAGGAGGGTCCCGTAGTGCAGGGGTTGGCAGATGGCAACGTAGCGATCGTAGGCCATGACAGTGAGAAGGGCGTACTCAGCTCCAAGCAGGAAGACAATCAGAAAGAGTTGAGCAGCACATCCTGTGTAGGAGATGGTCCTTACGTCCAATAGGGAATTGGCCACGGCTTTGGGCACAGTGGTGGAGATGGTGCCCAGGTCGAGGAGGGAGAGGTTGAGGAGGAAGAAGTACATGGGGGTGTGGAGGTGGTGGTCGCAGGCTATGGCAGTGATGATGAGGCCATTGGCCAGGAGAGCAGCCAGGTAGATGCCCAGGAAGAGCCAGAAGTGCAAGAGCTGCAGCTCCCGTGTGTCTGTGAATGCCAAGAGAAGGAACTCAGTGATGGAGCTGCCATTGGACATTTACTGGCTCTTGGCAAGAGGTCTGGTTGAACAAAATGAAAGGACAGGGAAAATTAGGACATCTTCCTCTGAGCAAAGCCACTCCATTTCTCATATAAACACCCCCAATTGGAATGCCTTTCCCTTCTCTGGTTTGTGCTGGCTGAGTGTGTGGTGAGGAGCTGAGGAGTCAGCTGTGCTCAGCTGCAGTGGGTACATGGAGCTGGTTTGTGACAGCTCCAATGTTGACAACCGATGTCAGATGTTCTCCACCTTTAATGGAAAAATTAAATCTCTGCACTCATGACTCAGAAGAGTGCAGGCTGCCGAAGACAGGCTTAGCATTTCATTCTGTGGTTTTTATTTTCCACCATAACATCTGGGGAGCGCTCTTTTGAGGGGTAGAAATACTCATTTTAGGATGGAAATGGGAAGAGGACAGCAATGGGAATGTGACAGGACAGGCAAAAAGGCTCAGCTCTTTGTGGCTTAGTGCAGAGTCAGGAGAGCTGTAGCGTTCATTACACTGTCACCCAGCTGCCCTGCACTTTTGTTTGTGCTACCTTGAAGATGACCTCACACAAAAATTACACTTTAAAATAATCCCAAAACTAGTCTCTGATGACAGCAGGGGAATCTTGTTTAAAAGGGCAGATCTGCAAACGCTTATCTTTCCCAGCCCAGAGGTGGAGTTGTGATGGAGAGAGAAGGACAGAGCCCCTCTCTGAGGGAAGCAAAGGCCTCTGAGAGGAGAGAACTGACCTCCAAGGGAAAGCTCCGCACTCCCTGGGATCCTACAGCACAGCTGTGCTCTTCTGGGGCAGCTCCCAAGCCCAGCAGCACAGGCAAAGCAGACAGTCAGATGTCCTGAAGATGGGATGTCCTAAAGGCAGAGCCAGCTCATTGCTCAGCAGACAACGCCCAGCAGACATCTAGAGTGAGGGACCACAAGAGAGCAGCCTGAAGGCAGCCTAGCCCAGGGCTTGGCTGCAGTTTCCTCCCACTCCCTGCCCATGTCTCTGCTGCCTGGAGCTGTCCCTGCCAGGAGCTGGTGCTCTGCCCACACCTCTCCTCCCTGTCCCTGCTCACAGAGCCCATCCCACCCTCTGTGTGCTCAGCTCTGCCCTGCAGACCCCTCCTGGCAGCAGGGCCCTGCCCAGGGGCACCTCTGTGTTGGCAGGTCTTAAGGAGAAGAGCAGATCAACCCTGAAGACACCTCAAAGGTGATGTGAATGCTTTCTGTAGGCAGAGGAAAGGGTGAAATGACTTTATCAGGTGCCTTGAGAAACCACGTTCATCACTCACTGTAATTCTAGAGGTGTTTCATTCTTGTGCAATCCTGACAGCTTCATTACCATTTTCACCTACCATCACAGCAAGAAATAGAAAGCACCAACCCTGGGACGCACCTTTACTTCCAGGTAGCCCCTGCCTTGATTTCCTTCTTAAAAAGTTCCCTGTGAAGTGTCCCAGGGGTGATCTGGAGCTGTGAGCAGCCTGGAAACATGCAGCACTCTCTCAACAGCAGAACCACACTGCCCTGCCCTACCAGACATTCGTCCTTCTACCCACAGCTTCTGCCTGCAGTGCCATGGGGAGATCCCCAGGCAGGCTGAGCATTGATCCTGGAATGCAGAAAAGTCCCTGTCCCAGCACACAAAACCCTGCGTTGAAGGGACTCTGATCTGAAATACAGCCCTGTGCATCTCCAGATGCAGACTATGTCTTCACAAGTTATTTAAAATTGTCTAAAAAAAGCCCCTCTTACAGATCCCATCAGCTGTGGGCTCTGCCAGCTTGAGGAGATGGCTCCAGAAACTACAGCTGCATTGCCCTGCACCCAGAGACTTACCGTGTCAAGGGCTCTGAAGATTTCTCTTCTTTTAAGCTCTCGGTCAGCCTCCCAGTCCTGACCACCTTTAAGCTCTTCATCTTCCTTGCTCATCTCCCTGAGATACCCTGGCAGTGCCCTTCACTCTGCTGCACTTGGCAGAGGAGCTGCTCCTGGGCAGAGATGTCTCTCTGCAGCACAGCCCACTTGCCATGAGCTCCCTCCATCCCAGGAGCCTGGAGCAGCTCAGCAGCAGAGGACCAGCCCAAGGCAGCATGGTAATGACCCCTCTGGTGGGTTTGGGGACAAGTCCATGAAGCTCAGGACCTGAGAGGAAGCTGATGAAACCTCTCCAGAAGTCACAGTCAGATGCAAACTCCACAGTTTCTTGGAGCATTAATGGGTCCCCCTGAGGGCCATCCCTGACAAAGCAACTCTGGGGCTGGTTAGAGCAGGCAAGTGGAGGCAGTGATGACAGGTAGGCAAAGGCAATGGCAAGGTGGCTCTGATGCTGAGTAAACCTGGATGTGTTTGATTGAGCCAAAGGGCCAAGCTGTGACCCCCAGCCCCTGGGAGGGGAGACCCTGTCCCTCACACGTGTCTCAGGGCTCTTCCTGGGGCAGGGTGTCGTGGGGACATGCAATGCCAAGTGCAGGACAATGGTACGCCACCTCCCAGGCTCTTGGGTGGAGTCAAAGAGGCCATGAGGCCCTCGTGCTGTAAGGATTAGGTGTCTCCTGGTAGGCCTTGGTGAGACAGACAACAGCCACAGCCAATGGGAGCAAGACCTCAGCTCTGTTGGGGGCTTTCAACTTTGTCATCTCCCTTGACCATCTCCACCACAGCTTGTCCTATGGTGTCCTATGCCTGCACCTGTTTCCTGGAAGGCTCTGGACATCCACTGTGCTTGCCAACTCGGTTGGGTTTGCGTGGCAAGGTTTTGGTAGCGGGGGGGCTACAGGGGTGGCTTCTGTGAGAAGCTGCTAGAAGCTTCCCCTGTGTCTGATAGAGCCAATGCCAGCCGGCTCCAAGACGGACCCGCCGCTGGCCAAGGCCAAGCCAATCAGCGCCTCTGTGATAACATATTTAAGAAGGAGAAAAACAGTTAGAGAGAGCTTTTGCAGCCGGAGAGAGGAGTGAGAAGATGTAAGAAACTCTGCAGACACCAAGGTCAGTGCAGATGGAGGGGCAGGAGGAGCTCCAGGCGCCGGAGCAGAGATCCCCCTGCAGCCCATGGTGAAGACGATGGTGAGGCAGGCTGTCCCCCTGCAGCCCATGGAGGAAGGATGAGGGGGTGTAGAGATTCCACCTGCAGCCGGTGGAGGACCCCACGCCAGAGCAGGTGGAGGCACCCGAAGGAGGCTGTGGCCCGTGGGAAGCCCATGCTGGAGCAAGCTCCTGGCAGGACCTGTGGACCCGTGGAGAGAGGAGCCCACACCAGAGCAGGTTTGCTGGCAGGACTTGTGACCCCGTGGGGGACCCCACACTGGAGCAGTCTGCTCCTGAAGGTCTGCACCCCGTGAGAGGGACTCCATGCTGGAGCAGGGGAACGATGAGAGGAGTCCTCCCCCTGAGGAGGAAGAAGCGGCAGAAACACCGTGAGATGAACTGACCGTAACCCCCATTCCCCGTCCCCCTGTGCCGCTGAGGGGGGGCAGAGATTGAAGCCAGGAGTGAAGTTGAGCCCGGGAAGATGGGAGGGGTGGGGGGAGGTGTTTTAAGAGTTGATTTTATTTCTCATTCCTCTACTCTGTTTTGCCTAGTAATAAATTAGATGAATTCCCTCTCTAAGTTCAGTCTGTTTTGCTCGTGACGGTAATTAGTGAGTGATCTCTCCCTGTCCTTATCTCGACCCACAAGCCCTTCGTTACACCTTTTCTTCCCTGTCTAGTGAATGAGGGGAGTGAGAGAGCAGCTCTGGTGGGCACCTGGCCTCTAGCCAGGGTCAACCCACCACACCAACCTTGCTCTCACTTGAGCATCTTCCTACCCTTACTGATATCTCTCCATCCTCACGGGCTGTTCATTGAAATACAAAGCTTTGGCTAATCCAGACTCTTGCTGGGTGGCCTCTTGTACCACAGCACTGCACTTGGAGTGATGTTTCGTGTAACTCAACGTGACATGACATCCTCATGCCCAGTCTCAACTTCCAAAGCTTCCCTTTGTGCCGTTATTTCTTTCTTGTGCTGCTTTCCAATGTTGAGAAAAACTCCACCATCTCTGAAACCACACTTCAACCAGTCTCAAGATGGTCTGGGTGGCCATGGTCATCCTAATGCAGACCTGTATGCAGGTGGCCTTGTTCATAGTGAACATGCACCACTGGCTTGTATGGTGTCCCATGTAGTGCCCAGACCCTTCTCCTCAGGAGAACTGGAGCACAACTCGGAGCACTGCAGGGAGCCTGGGAGCTGGACTGGGAGCACTGGGGTGGCTCTGGGAGAACTGGAGGTCGGGGGGAGGGGAGGTCGGGGGGCAAAGAGCCACACCAGTGCAAATAAAAGAAAGAATCTCAGAAGATTATGAAAAAGTGAAAGATTTGAAACAGGGAGGAAACATTGGAATGGAATGGAATGGAATGGAATGGAATGGAATGGAATGGAATGGAATGGAATGGAATGGAATAGAATAGAATAGAATAGAATAGAATAGAATAGAATAGAATAGAATAGAATAGAATAGAATAGTTTAGTTCAAGCTGGAAGGGACCATCTACTCCAACTGCAGAACAGGGCTATAATCACTCAAGCCATTAAAGATCAAAGGGGCTTTGGATTATTGGGTGTGCGGTCACTGGTGTGTACATGTTCTGGCAGGGGCTTTTCCAAAGGCAACCATCACCTCAGCTGATGTACCTCCACTGTGAACTTATCCACAGGTCACTGTCCATTTGACTCCTGTTCACACTGGAGTTTTAGCAAGTTCCCTTGCTGCCCACAAAGCTACTCACTGGTGGGAGCAGAGTGGAGAGAAGAAGAGATGAGATGCCCTGCAGGACTTCATGCTTACAAAGAAGGAAGAGCTGGTCAGAGATGTAACAGTCAGGGGCGAGAAAGCAGAGTGTAGGATCCTGAGAGATGGGAAGAAGGCCAAGAGCAGGACTTGAGGAGAGCAGAAGCTGACCTCCTGGCCGCCATGCTTAGAAGAATCCCATGGGATATGGCCCTGCAGAGAAGGGTGTAGAGAGCTGTATGATGGCTAAGGATCTCTGCTTCAAACTTCAGAATGATCCACCCCAAATGCAGAAAGTCAAGAAAAGGTGGCTGGAGGAAGGCATGGATGAGAAAGGAGCTCCTGATGAAAAACCAAGCATGCACAGGAAGCACAGAGAAGGTGGAAGGTGGCTGCCTTCCAGCCTCAATGGTGCTGTGCTGCTGGGCTGGAGAGAGTCATTTGTACGTGTGTGACTGTCTGTGCATGGGGGAACTGGGGAGCTGAGGTGATCCTGGGGCCAGCTCCTGTATACATGGAAGGTCTTTGTACCCTCCTGTGGTGTTTTGCAGACTCTCTTCATGGCAATTCCTACCTGGGTCTGTAGAGATCTGCAACTCCTCATGCTGTTCTCTTGTGAGACTACACCACCATCAGGGTGAGCCACCCACACACAAACAGTAACCGCTGACCAAATGGAACTTCAGTCCAGAGGGACCTGGAGAAACTCGGGGATTTGGCCAAAAGAAACCTCGTGACGTTGACAAGGAGAATTGGCCAGTCTGGCCTCAGGGAGAAGAACCAACGTGTACATCAGGGCCAGCTGGGACCTGCTGTGCTGAGGAGGGACTCTGAGGAGGAGAAGGGCCTGGCAACTGCGAGGGACACCATCCGAGCCAGGGGTTTCTGCTCACTGTGAAGAAAGCCACTTGCATACGGGGCTGCGTTAGGATGAGCATGGTCACCCAGAGCAGGGCAGTTCTTCTGGCCCTTGACACCGCACTGGTAGGGACCCCCACACATGGCTTTGTCCCAGTTCTCGGCTCCCTCTTTTGCTGGAGCTGGGAGGAGCTGGAGAGTGGCCAGAGGAGATGTGGCCAGGTGGAGTTTGGGGCCTTAAGCAGATGGGCTGTGTGGAGGGGCTGAGAGACCTGGGCTTCTTTGGCCCCTTTGCCCAGTGGTGGAGAGGCTCGGGGCAGTCTAGGAGTAGCCTGAGACTGCTTGAAAGGTGGTTTCAGAGATGGTGGAGCTTTTCTCAAAACAGGGAAACATCATGATGAGAAAGAGAAGATGCAACCAAGTGAATCTTGGGAGTTTGAGTCTGGGCACGAGGAGAAAGAAATGTCCCTGCAAGTGCAGTTCTGTGGTACAAGAGGCCACCCAGCAAGAGTCTGGATTAGCCAGAGCTTTGCATTTCAATGAAGAGTCTGTGAGGATGGAGAGATATCAGTAAGGGTAGGAAGACGCTCAGGTGAGACCCAAGTTGGTAAGCAGGCTGGGTGTCCAGAGCCTGCAGGGAAAGAGGTGCAGGTGTGGGACACCGTAGGACATCCTGTGGTGGAGACATCTGGGGGCAGTGGCAAGGCTGAAAGCCCCCAA
Source organism: Grus americana (assembly GCF_028858705.1). Classification (NCBI taxonomy): domain Eukaryota; kingdom Metazoa; phylum Chordata; class Aves; order Gruiformes; family Gruidae; genus Grus; species Grus americana. The sequence goes on along the minus strand of NC_072878.1, from coordinate 959,856 downwards.
GACAGCCAAGGTCTTGGTCTGCTGGGCTGTGGCTGTTCTCTCTGCAGGGGATGCCTGTGAGGAGACATCTTATCGTTAGAGCACTAGGACTTCATCGCCCCCTTGTCACAACCTGTGAGCCTGAGAAAGAGTGTGTGGTAGTCCTGCTCTAGGCATTGCACATCCCCACATCACAGTGGCCCAGGAAGAGCCCTGAGACACGTGTGAGGGACAGGGTCTCCCCTCCCAGGGGCTGGGGGTCTCAGCCTGGCCCTTCAACTTTATATAACAGATCCAAGTTTACTCAACATCATCTTTTCCTTTCCTTTGCCTACCTGTCATCACTGCCTCCACTTGCCTGCTCTAACCAGCCCCAGAGTTGCTTTGTCAGGGATGGCCCTCAGGGGGACCCATTAATGCTCCAAGAAACTGTGGAGTTTGCATCGGACTGTGACTTCTGGAGAGGTTTCATCAGCTTCCTCTCAGGGCCTGAGCTTCATGGACTCATCCCCAAACCCACCAGAGGGGTCATTACCATGCCGCCTTGGGCTGGTCCTCTGCTGCTGCTCTCCTGGGACAAAGGGAGCTCATGGCAAGTGGGCTGTGCTGCAGAGAGACATCTCTGGCCAGGAGCAGCTCCTCTGCAGAGCACAGCAGGGCTGAGGGCTCTGCCTGCAGGCACTGAGGGGAGAACAGCAAGGCAGAGAGAGCTTAAAGGCAGTTGGAAATGGGAGGCTTGTTGAGAGCTCAGGGAAGGAGAAATCTTCAGAGCCCTTGACACGGTAAGTCTCTGGGCGCAGGGCAATGCCGATGCGGTTCCTGGAGGCATCCCCTCAAGCTGGCAGAGCCCACAGCTCCTGGGATGTGCCAGGTGGATTCCCTGTGCAGAGGCAAGTTTGAGTGGCTGGGAATGCAGGTGTGCAGCCAGGGGTGCCCAGTTGTGTCCTTCAGAGCAGGGTCCCTGCAGCCCAGGGGCTGTGTGCCGGGGCAGGGACTCTGCCGCCTGCCAGGGTCAGCACTCAGCCTGCCCGGGGAGCTGCCCAGGGCACTGCAGGGAGAAGCTGTGGGTGGAAGGAGCGACCCCCTGGAAGGGCAGGGCAGGGTCCTTCTGCTCTTGAGAGGGTGCGTTGTTTGTGAGGGCTGATTACAGCTTGAGATCGCCCCTGGGACATTTGCCATGGCACTTCTCAAGGAGCATTGGGATCCCCTTGGGCAGTGCCCTGGTGCCAGGAGGGGTCTGCAGGGCAGAGCTGAGCACACAGAGGGTGGGATGGGCTCTGTGAGCAGGGACAGGGAGGAGAGGTGTGGGCAGAGCACCAGCTCCTGGCAGGGACAGCTCCAGGCAGCAGAGACATGGGCAGGGAGTGGGAGGAAACTGCAGCCAAGCCCTGGGCTAGGCTGCCTTCAGGCTGCTCTCTTGTGGTCCCTCACTCTAGATGTCTGCTGGGCGCTGTCTGCTGAGCAATGAGCTGACTCTGCCTTTAGGACAGCCCATCTTCAGGACATCTGACTGTCTGCTTTGCCTGTGCTGCTGGGCTTGGGAGCTGCCCCAGAAGAGCACGGCTGTGCTGTAGGATCCCAGGGAGTGCTGAGCTTTCCCTTGGAGGTCAGTTCTCTCCTCTCAGAGGCCTTTGCTTCTCTCTGAGAGGGGCTCTGTCCTTCTCTCAATCACAACTCCACCTCTGGGCTGGGAAAAAAGAACCATTTGCAGATCTGCTCTTTGAACCAGGACTCCCCATCTCTCATCACAGTCTAGTTTTGGGGGATTATTTAAAAGTAATTTCTGTTTGTCATCATGTTCAAGGCAGCAGAATCAAAAGTGCAGGGCAGCTGGCTGACAGTCTAATGGACACTGCATCTCTCCTGACTCTACACTAAGCTACAAAGAGCTGAGCCTTTTTGCCTGTCCTGTCACATTCCCATTGCTGTTCTGTTCCCATTTTTCCATCCTAAAATGAGTATTTCTACCCCTCAAAAGAGCGCTCCCCAGATGTGATGGTGGAAAATAAAAACCACAGACAAAATTCTTCTAAGGAAATGCTAAGCCTGTCTTCGGCAGCCTGCACTCTTCTGAGTCATGAGTGCAGAGATTTAATTTCTCTATTAAAGGTGGAGAACATCTGACATCGGTTGTCAACATTGGAGGTGTCACAAACCAGCTCCATGTACCCACTGCAGCTGAGCACAGCTGACTCCTCAGCTCCTCACAACACACTCAGCCAGCAGAAACCAGAGAAGGGAAATGCATTTCAATTGGGGGGTGTTTCTATGAGAAATGGAGTGGCTTTGCTCAGAGGAAGATGTCCTAATTTTCCCTGTCCTTTCATTTTTTTCAACCAGACCTCTTCCCAAGAGCCAGCAAATGTCCAACAGGAGCTCCATCAGTGAGTTCCTCCTCCTGGCATTGGCAGACACACGGGAGCTGCAGCTCTTGCACTTCTGGCTCTTCCTGGGCATCTACCTGGCTGCTCTCCTGGGCAATGGCCTCATCATCACTGCCATAGCCTGCGACCACCACCTCCACACCCCCATGTACTTCTTCCTCCTCAACCTCTCCCTCCTCGACCTGGGCTCCATCTCCACCACTGTGCCTAAAGCCATGGCTAATTCCCTATTGGACGTCAGGTCCATCTCCTACACAGGATGTGCTGCTCAACTCTTTCTGATTGTCTTCCTGCTTGGAGCTGAGTACGCCCTTCTCACTGTCATGTCCTATGACCGCTATGTTGCCATCTGCCAACCCCTGCACTACGGGACCCTGCTGGGCAGCAGAGCTTGTGTCCACATGACAGCAGCTGCCTGGGGCAGTGGCTTTCTCAATGCTGTGCTGCACACGGCCAATACATTTTCAATTCCTCTCTGCCAGGGCAATGCCCTGGACCAGTTCTTCTGTGAAATCCCCCAGATCCTCAAGCTCTCCTGCTCAGACACCTACCTCAGGGAAGCTGGGCTTCTTATATTAAGTTGTTTTTTAGTTTTCGGTTGTTTCATTTTCATTGTGCTGTCCTATGTGCAGATCTTCAGGGCAGTGCTGAGGATCCCCTCTGAGCAGGGACGGCACAAAGCCTTTTCCATGTGCCTCCCTCACCTGGCTGTGGTCTCCCTTTTTATCAGCACTGCCATATTTGCTCACCTGAAACCCCCCTCCATCTCGTCCCCATCCCTGGACCTGGTGGTGGCAGTTCTGTACTCGGTGGTGCCTCCAGCAGTGAACCCCCTCATCTACAGCATGAGGAACAAGGAGCTCAAGAAAGCCCTGAGGAAGCTAATCCAATGGACCTTGCACCACCAACTGTAATTTGTCTCCCCTTCTCTGCAGAGTGCCCAGGGTATATTTTATGCATCTCCTCGGTTTTTTTTTTTTTTCTCTGATAATCATACTTAGAGGTAATTTCCTGGGTTCATAGCACTTCTCTTGAGGTGCTGTCCTGTTGTGTCTGATCCTTGAAGAACCATGTGTCACCTTTTGCCTTCCTAATAGCCTCTCTGCAATAAAAGGGGATCTCCTGAGGGAGGTGTCTGCAGCCTGGGCTCTCCTTCATACAGTTGTGGCTAAGAACAAGCCAGAGGAATTGGACTTTCCAAGTCTCTTCCGCCTGGTTTTCTCCTTCTCTTTGGGGAAATAATCTCATGGTGTCACTGTTAGACACCAAGCACTTAGTTGAAGGCTCTCGTCTTGGTGTCCAGGGGCATTGGAAATGGTGCGCGAGCTCCCAGTCACATTCCTCATGCTGTCGCAGGTATGACGGGGCTGATGGCAGAGTGGAAAGGAATCTGGCGTGGTCAGGAGAGGATGGGGACACTGCAGGTACTCTGGGGTGGGAAGTGAATGGAGACTCAGAAGGTGAAAGACCCTGAGATGAAGTCCCCCCAGGGCAGAGCACTCACTCCAGGTACCCCCACAGAAAGACTCTGCAGTGCTGTGGGAGTCCGTGAAGATGCAGCAGGCACAGGGCAGGAGAGTGGAGAGATGCAGGAGGTGCCTGAGGAGCCGCAGGGCCAGGACTCTGCTGGTGTCCTGGGGAGCAGGGCTGGCGGGGAGGCAGAGTGGGGCAAAGGCGGTCAGGGCTGGGGATCCCGTGCAGCGTCAATGCAGGAGAGGCCGAGAGGGAGTGGCCTGCGCTGGCACTTGGGGCCAGCTGCAGGCCTGGGGCCGATGGGGAGGCTGAGCCCCCCCTCTGCCTCCCAGCAGCTGCTGTGCCCTTCCGAGGGGCTGGGGCTGTGGGCTGAGTGCCCAGAGCTCTGCAGCAGCCCAGACTGCCAGCCCAGACTGGGCTGCTCTGCTGGGCTGTGCTGGGCAGAGGGCAGGGAAGGTGGGGGAGAGCCGGGGAGGGGATGGGCTGGACTGGAAAGTGCCCAGGACAGGAACAGCCTGACGTTATCGGAGCTGTGTGACCCTCCAGGGGGAGGACCCGCTCCAGTGGGCCTGTGGAGCAGAGCCTGATCTCCTCGAGAAGGAAGCAAGTCATCACAGGTGCAGGAGAGAGGAGCTGCTCTGTGCCATGTTCCCTGGACACGCTGGGGAAGCTGCCCCAGGGCAAGTGGGAGAAACCGCCACACGCATCGTCCATTTCCCTCTCTGGCCATACACCCAGCCCTGGGGAGGGACCTTTGTTGTGGGGCCAGCTCCGTCCTCCTGCTGGGCTCAGTGCCTGTCCTGGGGCACGGCCAGCCCGGTGCCGTCTCTCTTCTGTCCCACACCCTGCAGATCCCACCGCACGGCTGACTGCTGACACCTGCATGGACACGACTGAGGTTGTGCAGGGGCAGGTACTGGTGGGGGGCTGCCAAATGGAGGGCTGCTGCGGGTGGAGGCATGGAGGGCTGCCACGGGGACTGTGCTGCTGGAGATGTTTCCCCATCCCATGAAGGTCTCGCTGCGACAGACCTCCAGAGGAAGGGTGCTGCCATTCAGGCCTCAGCTCCAGGGAGTACCTCTGCCTGGGAGTGGGGGGGACAGTGGCCTCTGGTCTGGGAACTGAGAACCAGGTGAAGGGGGGTGTGAGGAGAGGAGCAGTCTGTGCACCATGGAGAATGAGAAAGAGGAGAGAGACAGGGTCTTTGCAGAGACCGCGCAGTGGAGAGACCTCGATCCCTGTGGAGCAGGGAATAGGGGAGAGCTGGAGACCACCCCAGAGGAGCACTGAATGGAGAGTCCTGCCCAGGGGGAGGCTGGGGACTCGTGGTGCTGGAGGAAGGCTCCTTCTGAGCTGCAGGGCTGCAGCTACAGAGCAGGGACAGTGCTCTGGCAAGAGGTGAAGGAGCAAGCAGGGCTGGGGCAGGCTGGAGGAAGGCAGACAGGTCTGCAAGAATCTGAGGGAGAAAATGATTGCTGAAGCCCGGGGTTGAACCAGGGACCTTTAGATCTTCAGTCTAACGCTCTCCCAGCTGAGCTACTTCAGCCCTGCCCCAGCAGCCCTGGTCCCTGTGCCACCCGTGCCAGGCCACAGGCTGGCACCCAGGAGGAGTGCTCCTCAGGGAGGTTCCCAGGGGAAAGCTGTGCCCAGCCCTGAGCAGAGGGGACCTGGCTCCTCCCTGACCCCAAGGCCAGGTGGGCTCCAGCTTTGGTGGAGGCCAGCTTACACTGGGCGTGCCAAGATGTCTGTGGGCCTTGTACAAACGGGACAGTGGTGAAGGTAAATGGGCAGACCAGGCATGTGCAACTGCAAAGGCTGAGGGTGGAAGAAGCGTGGGGCTGGTGGAAGACCTTACCTCCTTCCCCAGGGAAGGCCTCCTCCCACTCTTTTGTCCCTGGCTCCACTTCACTCACTCCTTCATTCCCAACTCCTCTATCTCCTCCCCGCTGAGCAGCGCAGGGGGATGGGAATGGGGGTTGTGGTCAGTCCATAACAGTTGCTCTCTGCTGCTCCTTCCCTCTAAGACTTTTCCCATGGGGTCCCTCCTATGGGCTACAGTCCTTCAAGACAAACCCACTCCAGCATGGGCTGTCCTCCATCCAGCATTCTTTCAGGAATTGTCCAACATCTTCAGTGTTGGGTCCTCGACGGACTGCAGGGCTTACTTTCCCCACCATGGTCTTCTCCATGGGCCACAGGGAAATACCTGCTATACTCTGATATTCTTCATGGGCTGCAGGAAACTATCTGCTCTTGTGCCTGGAGCACCTCTTCCCCCTCCCTCTTCACCAACCTTGGTGCTTGCAGGGCTGTTTCTCACATTTTTTCTCCCTTACTCCTCTCCCATTCTGGCAGTTGTGTCCTTTCTTAAATATGCTTTTGTAAAGGTCCCACCAGCTTCGCTGATGGGCTCGTTTTTGTGCAGTGGTGGTCTGCTAGGAGCCTGCTGGAACCAGCTCTGTCTGGCATGGGGAGGCAGCCCCTGGTGTCTTCTCACAGAGGACACCCCCGCATCCCCCCTGCTGCCAAACCCTGGACACCACCACCAATACACAGTGTAAATCTTTGCCTTGCTGAATGACATCCCCTTCCTCTTCCCTCATCCACAAATACAATTTACTCGCTGGGGAGGAAGAGAGAGAACAGAGAAGGCCTTGATGCTGTGCAAACATGGTTCAGCAATAGCTACACCATCGGTGTGTTGGCAACTCTGTTTTGGTGACAAATCCCAAACACAGTACCACAGGGGCTGCCGTGAAGAAAATTAACTCCATCCCAGCCCAAACCAGTACAGTGTGCCTGGAAGAATGTTTCCAGGATTAGCTGCTCTATCTCCTTCCCAGGGAGAGAGGTGAGGCTGACTGGCCGGTAGTTCCCTGGGTCCTTCTTCTTGCCCTTCTCGAAGACAGGAGGGACATGTGGTTTCTTCCACTCTTTGGAGGACTGTATTGTGCACACACACGTGAACTGAGGCAAGAGGACTCCCACCACCTGTGGGTTTGTGGCAGGTATGGGAGGAAGCTGAGTCCCTGTGATGGATCCACTCGGCTCCCTGACCAAACCAGCAGTAGTTTGGTTCAGGGTCCAAAGGAGGTAAAGGCCCAGGTGTAACCTGGCCAACAACTTCTCTAGTTCCAGTCTGGTCTCTGAAAACAGGAGCAGAGGGACATGGTGAGCATTGATGTATATGGGCTTGGAAACTGGAACACCCATCACATGATTAAGACATGAGTAACAGGTGGTTCCTCCAAGACTCATTTGTCAAGGAACAAAGAAAGTTGTGGGTACAAGGAGTCTCATGCATACCTTTCCCATCACATGGAATTTGCCTACGAGCCAACCACTCTATTCCATAAATGTGGCAGCCTAAGGGTATCTTCTTTGAGCTCTCCCTGCTAAGCAGCTGGCTGCCCAGCAGTGATCTCTCCTTGAGCTGGGACACATCTCAAGGTTACTCCTTGAGGCTGAGACCTCTTACCCACTGCAGATCTTTGCTAAGTGACTGATATCGTGCTTAATCTTGTGTAAGAGTGCACTAAGATTTTGTATTGGTGACTTTGATTCTGTTTTGGTAGCTGTGAATCATTGTTATATCCTCTGTGCAGTAAGGAATAGAGTGATCCTTGCCATCCAAATTTGTTAAGTTGCAATAAAACCGCTTTTGCTGATACTTCTGGCGGTGGTTCTTTAATTGGTCTAAATCGCCCGTCTGTGACAAGCTAGTGTAGTCAGCAGGATTCTGGATCAGGATTTGCGACAGGAGACCTTATTGCAGGCATACAGTGTATAGGGCAGGCTTATGGGAAGAGGGAGACTTTTTACCAGGGCCTGTAGTGATAGGACAAGAGGCTTTTAAACTGGAAGATGGTAGGTTTAGATTGAACATAAGGATGAAATTTTATCTGGTGAGGGTGGTGAGACACGGGCACAGGTTGCCCAGAGAAGTTGTGGATGCCCTGTCTGTGGAAGTGTTCAATGCCAGGCTGGATGGGGCTTTGAGCAACCTGGTCTAGTGGAAGGTGGGTCCCCCATGGGGTCAGAAGTCCTTGAGGAGCCTGCTCCAGCATGGGCTTCCCACAGGGTCACAGCCTCCTTTGGGGGCAACCACCTGCTCTGGAATGGGGTCCTCCAAGGGCTGCAGGTGACTGTCTGCTCCAACATTAACCTCCATGGGCTGGCGGGGGTCAGCCTGCCTCACCATGGTCTTCTCCATGATTTGCAAGGGAATCTCTGCTCTGGTGTCTGCAGCACCTCCTCCCTCTCCTTCTTCCCTGACCTTGCTGTCTGCAGGATTTTTTCCTCACTGTTTTTTTTCCTGCCTTACTCCTGTCTCACTCTGGCATTTGTGCCCTTTCTGAAATATGCTTTCACAGAGGCACCACCAGCTTTGCTGATGAGCTCAGCTTGTGCCAGCAGTAGGGCTATTGCAGTGCTGGCTGGACTTGGCTGTGTAGGGCATGGGGCAACCCACTGTCTCTTCTGACAGGGGCTCCTGTTGCCCCTCCACTACTAAAAAAGTGGATGTAGAAACCCATACAGAGCAAAATGCTTGGCCCTGCTCTTCCACTGCCAAGAACTCCAAAGTACTCATTGGAGGGGAAGAGAAACAGAGAAGGCCTTGACACTGTGCACGCACTGCTCAGCAATAGCTAAAATATGGGTGTGTTATCACCACTGTTTGGGCCACCAATGCAAAGTACCATATGAGCTGCTATGAGGAAAATTAACCCCATCCCACCTAGTCCCAGTACAATCCGCACCCTTATTCCACAGCATTTCCGTCATGCTCAGGTCCCACATTGACTGATACACCTGAGTGTACACATTCAGGATGTACACAATCGCCCGATTCCTGTGTTGTTGCATTTCTACACCCTACTCGAGCCTTTCCATTCTCTCTCTTTCTCGTTCCCACAATCCCCTCTTACCAACACTTACAACTTGTACTATGTACTTAAACCATCTTTACTTCCGACAGTCAGGTTTACACATCCTCATTAACCACTGCCCCCTGTTCCTTGACACACGCTGATATTGTTCACTCATTCCAGGCCCACTCCCTCCACCCCCACACGTGTCAATGACTTGGGTCCCATCTGCCAAGGTGATCACTCAGGACAGGTGAAGTACTCGCCCCATTCCTCGTGAGGATTGCCCGCTGTTGGTTCAAGTGGTTCCTGCTGCCTTGCTTCCTAGCACATGCAACTCACATCATGGAGGATTTTCCCCCAAGGTTAGATCTCCTTGAGGTACACACCAGATCTCCCATCCTTCCACATTACCCGCCGAGTACAGCCAGGTCCTTGAGCCAAGACAATCTCACAGATGGGCTTGCTTGTTCCCAGGGGAGGAGCAGCCCACACTGCCTTCCCCAGCCAGCTCCCTGTGTGCGCTATGGGGACCTTACCTCCTCCCACAGTATGCGCAGGCTTTGTTTGGGCAGGACCAGGAAGGTTAGCAGATCCTCTGGTGTGTACCAGCTGAATGGCTTCTGCTAAACTGATCACCTGTCCAATATGACATGGAGCAGTGTCCCCGTGACTTTGGCCTGCTCCCTCAGCGTCCTTGGGTGAAGTCCCTCCCATCTCATGGACTGGCAAGGGTTGAGTTTGATCAAGTGACCCTAGATTTCATCCCCACCCACTGATGGTTGTTCTCCATGGGTTCTGCTTCAAGGTACAAGGGCCTGGGAGACCTTGCTGATGAAGACTGAGCCAAAGGCAACATAGAACATCTCAGACCTATTTACACCTGCTCTTGCTAAGTTCTGCAGCAGCCCTGCACTGTCTTTGTTTCTTCTTTAACTTCAGTAGTAACATCTCATCTTGGTGCCATTGAGCTCCTTTGAGAGAGTCAACTGAATATCCTTATGGGCTGTTGCAGGAGGCTGTCCTTAGAGACCAGTGGTACTGAGCTCTGCTCAGCGCTCAGTACTTGTGCTCTGCCCTTCAGTGCTCCTGCCCATAAAATCCTGCAGTTGTTACTACCCTGTTGTCCATCCCGTAGTGAGGTCGATACTTCCCAGCTGCTCCAGCAAACAGATGACAAGTTTCTCCTGATGACGTGGTTTAGGCCCAGCCGGCAGCTAAGCACCACGCGCTGCTCGCTCACCCCTCCCCCGGCAGGATGTGGAGAGAACAGAAAAACAAGGGCAAAGCCTGGAGGATTGGGATAAGGGCAGTTTACTGGGACAGCAAGGGAGAGGGAAAACAATCAACAACAGTACTGATAACAGATATTCACAATGGGTGATAACAGAGAACAATTTACCGATCCAACCACCGACCCACTAGAAGCTCAGCCCATTCCAGAACCACGCCGAAAACCGCGCTGCCCCCCCACTGCCCGACTAGCCCCCCTTTTATGGTGAGCATGATGTCACATGGTATGGAATAGCCCCCGGCCAGCTTGGGTCACCTGTCCTGGCTCCTTGTGAAATTAACTCTGTCCTTGCCAGAACCAGGACATTCGTAAAGGATCAGACACAACAGGACAGAGCCTCAAGGGAAGTGCTATGAACCCAAGCAATTACCTCTAACTATGATTATGAGAGAAATAAAAACCCAGAGTACTGGCCTAAAATATACTCCTGGAACTTTGCGAAGAAGGGGAGACAAATTACTATTGGTGGTGCAAGGTCCATTAGATTAGTGTCCTCAAGGCATCCTTGAGCTCCTGGTTCCTCATGCTGTAGATGAAGGGGTTCAATGCTGGAGGCACCACCGAGTACAGAACTGCCACCACCAGGTCCAGGGATGGGGAGGAGATGGAAGCAGGCTTCAGGTGAGCAAATATGGCAGTGCTGATAAAAAGGGAGACCACAGCCAGGTGAGGGAGGCACGTGGAAAAGGCTTTGTGCCGTCCCTGCTCAGAGGGGATCCTCAGCACAGCCCTGAAGATCTGCACATAGGACAGCACAACGAAAATAAAACAACCAAAAACTAAAAAACAGCTTAATATAAGAAGCCCAACTTCCCTGAGGTAGGAGGCTGAGCAGGAGAGCTTGAGGATCTGGGGGATTTCACAGAAGAATTGGTCCAGGGCATTGCCCTGGCAGAGTGGTATAGAAAATGTATTGGCCGTGTGCAGCACAGCATAGAGAAACCCAGTGCCCCAGGCAGCTGCTGCCATGTGGACACAAGCTCTGCTGCCCAGGAGGGTCCCATAGTGCAGGGGTTGGCAGATGGCAACGTAGCGGTCATAGGACATGACAGTGAGAAGGGAATATTCTGCTGACATCAGAAAGTAAAAGACCTGAGCAGCACATCCTGTGTAGGAGATGGTCCTGGTGTCCCAGATTAAGTTGGCCATGGCTTTGGGCACAGTGGTGGAGATGGTGCCCAGGTCGAGGAGGGAGAGGTTGAGGAGGAAGAAGTACATGGGGGTGTGGAGGTGGTGGTCGCAGGCTATGGCAGTGATGATGAGGCCATTGGCCAGGAGAGCAGCCAGGTAGATGCCCAGGAAGAGCCAGAAGTGCAAGAGCTGCAGCTCCCGTGTGTCTGCGAATGCCAGGAGGAGGAACTCAGTGATGGAGCTGCTGTTGGACATGTGCTATTTCTTGGCATGGGGGCTGGTTCAAAAAAGCAAAGGACGGGGAAAAGTTAGGACAGACTCCTCTGAGCAAATCCATTCCATTTTTCATAGAAACACCCCCCAATTGAAATGCATTTCCTTTCTCTGGTTTGTGCTGGCTGAGTGTGTTGTGAGGAGCTGAGGAGTCAGCTGTGCTCAGCTGCAGTGGGTACATGGAGCTGGTTTGTGACAGCTCCAGTGAAGACAAGCGATGTCAGCTGTAATCCGCCTTCAATGGAGAAATTAAATCTCTGCACTCATGATTTGGAAGAGTGCGGGCTTCACAAGAGAAGCTTAGCATGTCCTTATAGGAATGTTGTCTGTGTTTTTCATTTTCGACTATTACATCAGGGGATTTTTCCTCTGAGGGTTAGAAATACACATTTTATCATGGAAAATGGGAAGAGTCTTGAGACAGTTCAGGCAAAAGGACTCAGGTCTTTGTAGCTTAGTGCAGAGTCAGGAGAGCTGAGGTGTCCACTAGACTGCTAATGAAATTGATTCTGTTGCCTTGACGTTGTCGACAAACATAAATTACTCTCTAAAAATAGCCCAAAAAAAGACTCTAAGGAGAGATGGGGAGTCCTGGTTCAAAGGGCAGATCTGCAAACTGTTCACTTTCCCTGCTCAGAGGTAGAGTTGTGATTAAGAAGGACACAGCCCCTCTCAGAGAAGCAAAGGCCTCTGAGAGGAGAGAACTGACCTCCAAGGGAAAGCTCAGCACTCCCTGGGATCCTACAGCACAGCCGTGCTCTTCTGGGGCAGCTCCCAAGCCCAGCAGCACAGGCAAAGCAGACAGTCAGATGTCCTGAAGATGGGCTGTCCTAAAGGCAGAGTCAGCTCATGGCTCAGCAGACAACACCCAGCAGACATCTAGAGTGAGGGACCACAAGAGAGCAGCCTGAAGGCAGCCTAGCCCAGGGCTTGGCTGCAGTTTCCTCCCACTCCCTGCCCATGTCTCTGCTGCCTGGAGCTGTCCCTGCCAGGAGCTGGTGCTCTGCCCACACCTCTCCTCCCTGTCCCTGCTCACAGAGCCCATCCCACCCTCTGTGTGCTCAGCTCTGCCCTGCAGACCCCTCCTGGCAGCAGGGCACTGCCCAAGGGGAAATCCATGCTCCTTGAGAAGTGCCATGGCAAATGTCCCAGGGGTGATCTGGAGCTGTGAGTAGCCTGGAAACACACAGCACCCTCTCAAGAGCAGAAGGACCCTGCCCTGCCCTTCCAGGGGGTCGCTCCTTCCACCCACAGCTGCTCCCTGCAGTGCCCTGGGCAGCTCCCCGGGCAGGCTGAGGGCTGACCCTGGCAGGCGGCAGAGTCCCTGCCCTGGCACACAGCCCCTGGGCTGCAGGGACCCTGCTCTGAAGGACACAACTGGGCACCCCTGCCTGCACACCTGCATTCCCAGCCACTCAAACTTGCCTCTGCACAGGGAGTCCACCTGGCAGATCCCAGCAGCTGTGGGCTCTGCCAGCTTGAGGAGATGCCTCCAGGAACCGCATCGGCATTGCCCTGCACCCAGAGACTTACCGTGTCAAGGGCTCTGAAGATTTCTCCTTCCATGAGCTCTCAGCAAGCCTCCCATTTCCAACTGCCTTTAAGCTCTCTCTGCCTCGCTGTTCTCCCCTCGGTGCCTGCAGGCAGAGCCCTCAGCCCTGCTGTGCTCTGCAGAGGAGCTGCTCCTGGCCAGAGATGTCTCTCTGCAGCACAGCCCACTTGCCATGAGCTCCCTTTGTCCCAGGAGACCAGCAGCAGAGGACCAGCCCAAGGCAGCATGGTAATGACCCCTCTGGTGGGTTTGGGGACGAGTCCATGAAGCTCAGGCCCTGAGAGGAAGCTGATGAAACCTCTCCAGAAGTCACAGTGCGATGCAAACTCCACAGTTTCTTGGAGCATTAATGGGTCCCCCTGAGGGCCATCCCTGACAAAGCAACTCTGGGGCTGGTTAGAGCAGGCAAGTGGAGGCAGTGATGACAGGTAGGCAAAGGCAATGGCAAGGTGGCTCTGGTGCTGAGTAATCCTGGGTGTGTTTGATCAAGCCAAAGGGCCAAGCTGTGACCCCCAGCCCCTGGGAAGGGGGTTCCTGTCCCACACACAGAGCTCAGGGCTCTTCCTGGGGCAGGGGTTTGTGGGGACGTACAATGCCCAGTGCAGGACAATGGTACGACACCTCCCAGGCCTTTGAGTGGAGACAAGGAGGCCATGAGGCCCTCATGCTGTCATGATTAGGTGTCTCCTGGTAGGCCTTGGTGAGACAGCCAACAGCCACCGCCAATGGGAGAAAGACCTCAACTTCAACCTTCAACTTTGTCATCTCCCTTGACCATCTCCACCACAGGTTGTCCTATGGTGTCCTATGCCTGCACCTGTTTCCTGGAAGGCTCTGGACATCCACTGTGCTTACCAACCTTGCTCTCACTTGAGCATCTTCCTACCCTTACTGATATCTCTCCATCCTCATGGGCTGTGTGTTGAAATACAAAGCTTTGGCTAATCCAGACTCTTGCTGGGTGGCCTGTCGTACCACAGCACTGCACTTGGAGTGATGTTTCGTGTAACTCAACGTGACATGACATCCTCATGCCTAGTCTCAACTTCCAAAGCTTCCCTTTGTGCCATTATTTCTTTCTTGTGCTGCTTTCCAATGTTGAGAAAAACTCCACCATCTCTGAAACCACACTTCAACCAGTCTCAAGATGGTCTGGGTGGCCATGGTCATCCTAATGCAGGCCTGTATGCAGGTGGCCTTGTTCATAGTGAACATGCACCACTGGCTTGTATGGTGTCCCACGTAGCGCCCAGACCCTTCTCCTCAGGGTCACTGCTCAGCCGGTCAGGTACAAGCCTGCCCTGATGACCGAGGTTACTCTTCCTTCTAATGCAGGACTGGCCACTTCTCCTTGTAACCCTCAAGAGGTTTGTGTTGACTAGCATCTCAAAGTATCTCAGGTCCCTCTGGACTGAAGCTCCATTTGGTCAGCGGTTAATGTTTGTGTGCGGGTGGCTCACCCTGATGGTGGTGGAGTCTCACAAGAGAACAGCATGAGGAGTTGCAGGGCTCTACAGACCCAGGTAGGAATTGCCATGAACACCACCTCCAAAACACCAAATGAGATTACAAAACCAGCAAAACGAGGGCCAGCAGATGTGTTTGGTTTGTGTGGCAAGGTTTTGGTAGCAGGAGGAGGAGAGGCTACAGGGATGTCTTCTGTGAGAAGATGCCAGTGACAGTAATTAGTGAATGATCTCGCCTTGCCCTTATCTTGACACCCCCGAGCCTTTCGTTATATTTTCTCTCCCCTGTCCAGCTGAAGAGGGCAGTGATAGAGCAGCTTTGGTGGGCACCTGACATCCAGCCAGGGTCAACCCACCACAACTGGGAGCACTGGTGTGGCACTGGGAGCACTGGAGGGAGCCTGTGAGCAGCTCTAGTAGAAATGCAGCCTAGAAATGTAGACTAGAAATGGAGTAGAAATGGAGACTAGAAGCACTGCGGGGAGCCTGGGAGCAGCTCTGGGGGCACTGGGGGGAGCCAGGCAGCCATAGTGGGAGAACTGGGGTGGCATTGGGACGAGTGGGGGAGACAGGGAGCCACCCTGGGTGCACTGAGGTGGCAGTGGCAGAACTGGGAGGGGAGGCAAGGAGCCCCACTGGGAGAACTGAAGAAGCACTGGGAGAACCAAGGAGTGGCACTGCCTGCACTGGAGTTGCACTGGGAGCACTGGGCTGAGCCAGGGAGCCAAACTGGGAGCACTAGGGCAGAACTGGGGGGACTAGGGGGACCAAAGGAATTGCTCTGGAAGTACTGGGGCAGTACTGGGAGCACTGGGGGAATCCAGTGAATGGCACGGGGAGACCTGGAGCACAACTAGGAGCACTGCAGGGAGCCTGGGAGCTGGACTGGGAGCACTGAGGTGGCTCTGGGAGAACGGGAGGGAGGGGGGGAGGGGGGCAAAGAGCCACACCAGGTTCACTGTGAGGAGCCAGGAATCCACACTGGGAGCACTGGAGTGGCAGTGGGAGCCCTGCAGTGAGCTAGGGAGCAGCACCGACAGCACTGGGGTGGCACTGGGAGCACTGGAGCGGCACTGTGATCCACACTGACAGCACTGGGGCAGAACTGGGAGCACCGGAATGAGCCAGGAAACCACACTGGGAGCACTGGGGAAACACTGGGAGCACTATGGCTGTACCGGGAGCTCTGGGGTGGCACTGGGAGCTGTACTGAGAGTACTGGGGAGATACTGGGAGAACTTGGGGGAGCCAGTAATCGGCACCGGGAGCACTGGTGTGGAACTGGGAGCACTGCAGGGAGCCAGGGAGCTGCTCTGGGAGTACTGGGGCAGCACTGGGAGAACCAGGGCAGCACTCTGATCCTCACTGGCAGCACTGGAGTGTCACTGGGAGGACTTCTCACCTCCGTGCCTGGCAAGATGATGGAGCGGATCCTCCTGGGAACTGTGCTCAGGCACATGGAAAACCAGGAGGTGATTGGTGACAGCCACCATGGCTTCACTAAGGGCAAATCCTGCCTGACCAATTTGGTGGCCTTCTACGAATGGGGTTACAGCATTGGTGGATAAGGGAAGAGTGACTGACGTCACCTACCTGGACTTGTGCAAGGCATTTGACACTGTCCCGTATGACATCCTTGTCTCTAAATTGGAGAGACATGGATTCGATGGAGGGACCACTCAGTGGATAAGGAATTGGCTGGATGGTCACACTCAGAGACTTGTGGTCAACGGCTCAATGTCCAAGTGGAGACCAGTGACGAGTGGTGTTCCTCAGGGGTTGGTATTTGGACTGGAACTGTTTAACATCTTTGTTGGAGACATGGACAGCTGGATCGAGTGCACCCTCAGCAAGTTTGCCGACGACACCAAGCTGTGTGGTGTGGTTGACACGCTGGAGGGAAGGGATGCCATCCAGAGGGACCTTGACAGGCTGGAGAGGTGGGCCCGTGCGAACCTCATGAAGCTCAACAAGGCCAAGTGCAAGGTCCTGCACATGGGTCAGGGCAATCCCAAGCACAACTACAGGCTGGGTGAGGAATGGATTGAGAGCAGCCCTGAGGAGAAAGACTTGGGGGTGTTGATTGATGAAAATCTCAACATGAGCCAGCAATGAGCGCCTGCAGCCCAGAAAGCCAACCGTGTCCTGGGCTGCATCAAAAGCAGCGTGACCAGCAGGTTGAGGGAGGGGACTCTGTCACTCTGCTCTCCTCTCATGAGACCCCACCTGCAGTACTGCGTCCAGCTCTGGGGTCCCCAGTACAAGAAAGACATGGAGCTGTTGGAGTGAGTCCAGAGGAGGCCAGGAAGATGATCAGAGGGCTGGAGCATGTCTCCTGTGAAGACACAGTGAGAGAGTTGGGGTTGTTTAGCATGGAGAAGAGAAGGTTCTGGGGAGATCTAATTCTTTCTAGGTCTTCCAGTACCTGAATGGGGCCTACAGGAAAGCTGGAGAGGGACTGTTTCTCAGGGAGTGTCGTGATAGGACAAAGGGGAATTGGGTTTAAACTAAAAGAGGGTAGATTGACACTAGATGTTTGGAAGAAATTCTTCATTGTGAGGGTGGTGAGGCACTGGAACAGGTTGCCCAGAGAAGCTGTGGATGCCCCATCCCTGGATGATTTGAAGGCCAGGTTGGAAGGAGCTTTGGGCAGCCTGGTCTAGTGGAGGGTGTCCCTGGCCATGGCAGAGGGGCTGGAACTAGATGACCTTTGAGGTCCCTTCCAACCCCAAGCCATTCTATGATGATTCTAACAGAAGGAGATATTCAGAAAGCTGGTTAAAATCTCCTTTTATGAAGAAGAAAAAAAAAAAAAAAAAACAACACCAGTTTAGACTTAAATGACAGATGAGCAGAGCTTTAAGTGATGTGGAGGGAAGTGATGCCATCTGTCCCAGGTAAGTTTTTGTACTCCAGTGATAGAACAGAGTGGGGTAAATTCAGTGTTATAATCACAGTTAGCTCCTTGGCAGGTAGAACTGGTGGAGAATTTTTATTGTCATTCATGTTCTGTCTAGTGAGAGGGTGCATACAGGGTGCATAGAACAGAAAGAATCTCAGAAGATCATGAAAAAGCAAAAGATTTGAAACAGGGAGGAAACATCTGAATAGAATAGAATAGAATAGAATAGAATAGAATAGAATAGAATAGAATAGAATAGAATAGTTCAAGCTGGAAGGGACCATCTACTCCAACTGCAGAACAGGGCTGATATCACTCAAGGCATTAAAGATCAAAGGGGCTTTGGATTATTGGGTGTGCGGTCACTGGTGTGTACATGTTCTGGCAGGGGCTTTTCCAAAGGCAACCATCACCTCAGCTGATGTACCTCCACTGTGAACTTATCCACAGGTCACTGTCCATTTGACTCCAGTTCACACGGGAGTTTTAGCAACTTCCCTTGCTGCCCCCAAAGCTACTCACTGGTGGGAGCAGAGTGGAGAAAAGAGATGAGATGCCCTGCAGGACTTCATGCTTACAAAGAAGGAAGAGCTGGTCAGAGATGTAACATTCAGGGGCGAGAAAGCAGAGTGTAGGATCCTGAGAGAAGGGAAGAAGGCCAAGAGCAGGACTTGAGGAGAGCAGAAGCTGACCTCCTGGCCGCCATGCTTGGAAGAATCCCATGGGATATGGGCCAGCAGAGAAGAGAGTTGCAGAGACCTGTTTGATGCGCCTAATGCAGAAAGAAAAGGTGGCTGGAGGAAGGCATGGATGAGAAAGGAGCTGCTGACGAAAAACCAAGCATGAAGAGGAAGCACAGAGAAGGTGGAAGGTGGCTGCCTTCCAGCCTCAATGGTGCTGTGCTGCTGGGCTGGAGAGAGTCATTTGTACGTGAGTGTCTGTCTGTACGTGGGGGAACTGGGGAGCTGAGGTGATCCTGGGGCCAGCGCCTGGATAGACAGAAGGTCTAAGACCATCTCCTGGAGGGATCCATGTTGTCTGTGTGTCTACACAGCTATACATTTTCCTCTAATATCACCATGTGTCAAACAGCCCCACCCTCATTTCTCCTTTCTCCACTGACCCTGGTTTGGCTTGCTTTGTACCCTCCTGTGGTGTTTTGCAGACTCTCTTCATGGCAGTTCCTACCTGGGTCTGTAGAGATCTGCAACTCCTCATGCTGTTCTCTTGTGAGACTACACCACCATCAGGGTGAGCCACCCGCACACAAACAGTAACCGCTGACCAAATGGAGCTTCAGTCCAGAGGGACCTGGAGAAACTCGGGGATTTGGCCAAAAGAAACCTCGTGATGTTGACAAGGAGAATTGGCCAGTCTGGCCTCAGGGAGAAGAACCAACCTGTACATCAGGGCCAGCTGGGACCTGCTGTGCTGAGGAGGGACTCTGAGGAGGAGAAGGGCCTGGCAACTGTGAGGGACACCATCCGAGCCAGGGGTTTCTGCTCACTGTGGAGAAGGCCAGTTGCATACGGGGCTGCGTTAGGATGAGCATGGTCACCCAGAGCAGGGCAGTTCTTCTGGCCCTTGACACCGCACTGGTAGGGACCCCCACACATGGCTTTGTCCCAGTTCTCGGCTCCCTCTTTTGCTGGAGCTGGGAGGAGCTGGAGAGTGGCCAGAGGAGATGTGGCCAGGTGGAGTTTGGGGCCTTAAGCAGATGGGCTGTGTGGAGGGGCTGAGAGACCTGGGCTTCTTTGGCCCCTTTGCCCAGTGGTGGAGAGGCTCGGGGCAGTCTAGGAGTAGCCTGAGACTGCTTGAAAGGTGGTTTCAGAGATGGTGGAGCTTTTCTCAAAACTGGGAAACATCATGAGATGCCACCAAGTGCATGTTGGGAGGTTGAGATTGGACACGAGGAGAAAGAAATGTCCCTACAAGCGCAGTTCAGTGGTACAAGAGGCCACCCAGCAAGAGTTTGGATTAGCCAGAGCTTTGCCTTTCAATGAAGAGTCTGTGAGGATGGAGAGATATCAGTAAGGGTAGGAAGACGCTCAGGTGAGACCCAAGTTGGTGAGCAGGCTGGGTGTCAAGAGCCTGCAAGGAAAGAGGTGCAGGTGTGGGACACCGTAGGACATGCTGTGGTGGAGACATCTGGGGGCAGTGGCAAGGCTAAAAGCCCCCAACACAGCCAAGGTCTTGGTCTGCTGGGCTGTGGCTGTTCTCTCTGCAGGTGATGCCTGTGAGGAGACATCTTCTCATTAGAGCACCAGGACTTCATCGCCCCCTTGTCACAACCTGTGAGCCTGAGAAAGAGTGTGTGGTAGTCCTGCTCTAGGCATTGCACATCCCCACATCACAGTGGCCCAGGAAGAGCCCTGAGACACGTGTGAGGGACAGGGTCTCCCCTCCCAGGGGCTGGGGGTCACAGCTTGGCCCTTTGGCTTGATGAAACACACCCAGGATTACTCAGCACCAGAGCCACCTTGCCATTGCCTTTGCCTACCTGTCATCACTGCCTCCACTTGCCTGCTCTAACCAGCCCCAGAGTTGCTTTGTCAGGGATGGCCCTCAGGGGGACCCATTAATGCTCCAAGAAACTGTGGATTTTGCATCGGACTGTGACTTCTGGAGAGGTTTCATCAGTTTCCTCTCAGGGTCTGAGCTTCATGGACTCATCCCCAAACCCACCAGAGGGGTCATTAACATGCCGCCTTGGGCTGGTCCTCTGCTGCTGGTCTCCTGGGACAAAGGGAGCTCATGGCAAGAGGGCTGTGCTGCAGAGAGACATCTCTGGCCAGGAGCAGCTCCTCTGCAGAGCACAGCAGGGCTAAGGGCTCTGCCTGCAGGCACCGAGGGGAGAACAGCGAGGCAGAGAGAGCTTAAAGGCAGTTGGAAATGGGAGGCTTGCTGAGAGCTCAGGGAAGGAGAAATCTTCAGAGCCCTTGACATGGTAAGTCTTTGGGTGCAGGGCAATGCTGATGCGGTTCCTGGAGGCATCTCCTCAAGCTGGCAGAGCCCACAGCTCCTGGGATCTGCCAGGTGGACTCCCTGTGCAGAGGCAAGTTTGAGTGGCTGGGAATGCAGGTGTGCAGGCAGGGATGCCCAGTTGTGTCCTTCAGAGCAGGGTCCCTGCAGCCCAGGGGCTGTGTGCCGGGGCAGGGACTCTGCCGCCTGCCAGGGTCAGCACTCAGCCTGCCCGGGGAGCTGCCCAGGGCACTGCCGGGAGCAGCTGTGGGTGGAAGGAGCAACCCCCTGGAAGGGCAGGGCAGGGTCCTTCTGCTCTTGAGAGGGTGCTGTGTGTTTCCAGGCTACTCACAGCTCCAGATCACCCCTGGGACATTTCCCAGGGCACTTTTTCATAAGCAAATAAAGGCACGGGCTACATGGAAAGAAAGGTGCTTCCCAGGGTTGGTGCTTTCAATTCCCTGCTGTGATGGTCAGAGGAAACAGTGATGGAGCTGTCAGCTTTGCACAGGAGACCGAGACTCCTACAGCATTACATTGAGTGATGAACAGGGTTTTCAAGGCACCTGATAAAGTCACTTCACCCTTTCCTCTGCCTACCCAAAGCATCAACATCACCTTTGTGGTCTCTTCAGGGTTGATCTGCTCTTCTCCTTAAGACCTGCCAACACAGAGGTGCCCCTTGGGCAGTACCCTGCTGCCAGGAGGGGTCTGCAGGGCAGAGCTGAGCACACAGAGGGTGGGATGGGCTCTGTGAGCAGGGACAGGGAGGAGAGGTGTGGGCAGAGCACCAGCTCCTGGCAGGGACAGCTCCAGGCAGCAGAGACATGGGCAGGGAGTGGGAGGAAACTGCAGCCAAGCCCTGGGCTAGGCTGCCTTCAGGCTGCTCTCTTGTGGCCCCTCACTCTAGATGTCTGCTGGGCGCTGTCTGCTGAGCAATGAGCTGACTCTGCCTTTAGGACAGCCCATCTTCAGGACATCTGACTGTCTGCTTTGCCTGTGCTGCTGGGCTTGGGAGCTGCCCCAGAAGAGCACGGCTGTGCTGTAGGATCCCAGGGAGTGCTGAGCTTTCCCTTGGAGGTCAGTTCTCTCCTCTCAGAGGCCTTTGCTTCTCTCTGAGAGGGGCTGTGTCCTTCTCTTTCAATCACAACTCCACCTCTGGGATGGGAAAAAGGAACCGTTTGCAGATCTGCCCTTTGAACCAGGACTCCCCATCTCTCATCACAGTCTAGTTTTGGGGGATTATTTAAAAGCAATTTCTGTTTGTCGTCATCTTCAAGGCAGCAGAAGCAAATTGCAGGGCAGCTGGGTGACAGTCTAATGGACACTGCAGCTCTCGGGACTCTGCACTAAGCTACAAAGAGCTGAGCCTTTTCACCTGTCCTGTCACATTCCCATTGCTGTCCTGTTCCCATTATTCCATCCTAAAATGAGTATTTCTACCCCTCAAAAGAGCGCTCCCCAGATGTGATGGTGGAAAATAAAAACCACAGACAAAATTCTTCTAAGGAAATGCTAAGCCTGTCTTCGGCAGCCTGCACTCTTCTGAGTCATGAGTGCAGAGATTTAATTTTTCCATTGAAGGTGGATTACATCTGACATCGGTTGTCAACATTGGAGGTGTCACAAACCAGCTCCATGTACCCACTGCAGCTGAGCACAGCTGACTCCTCAGCTCCTCACAACACACTCAGCCAGCACAAACCAGAGAAGGGAAAGGCATTTCAATTGGGGGGTGTTTCTATGAGAAATGGAGTGGCTTTGCTCAGAGGAAGATGTCCTAATTTTCCCTGTCCTCTCATTTTTTTCAACCAGACTTCTTGCCAAGGAACC
Source organism: Grus americana (assembly GCF_028858705.1). Classification (NCBI taxonomy): domain Eukaryota; kingdom Metazoa; phylum Chordata; class Aves; order Gruiformes; family Gruidae; genus Grus; species Grus americana. The sequence goes on along the minus strand of NC_072878.1, from coordinate 937,740 downwards.
ACAAATGTCCAATGGCAGCTCCATCACTGAGTTCCTCCTCCTGGCATTGGCAGACACACGGGAGCTGCAGCTCTTGCACTTCTGGCTCTTCCTGGGCATCTACCTGGCTGCTCTCCTGGCCAATGGCCTCATCATCACTGCCATAGCCTGCGACCACCACCTCCACACCCCCATGTACTTCTTCCTCCTCAACCTCTCCATCCTCGACCTGGGCTCCATCTCCACCACTGTGCCCAAAGCCATGGCCAATTCCCTATTGGACGTAAGGATCATCTCCTACACAGGATGTGCTGCTCAACTCTTTCTGATTGTCTTCCTGCTTGGAGCTGAGTGCGCCCTTCTCACTGTCATGGCCTATGACCGCTACGTTGCCATCTGCCAACCCCTGCACTACGGGACCCTCCTGGGCAGCAGAGCTTGTGTCCACATGGCAGCAGCTGCCTGGGGCAGTGGGTTTCTCAATGCTGTGCTGCACACGGCCAATACATTTTCTATACCACTCTGCCAGGGTAATGACCTGGACCAGTTCTTCTGTGAAATCCCCCAGATCCTCAAGCTCTCCTGCTCAGATGCCTACCTCAGGGAAGTTGGGCTTCTTATATTAAGTTGTTTTTTAGGTTTGGGCTGTTTTGTTTTCATTGTGCTGTCCTATGTGGAGATCTTCAGGGCCGTGCTGAGGATCCCCTCTGAGCAGGGACGGCACAAAGCCTTTTCCATGTGCCTCCCTCACCTGGCTGTCGTCTCCCTGTTTGTCAGCACTGCCATCTTTGCTCACCTAAAGCCCCCCTCCATCTCGTCCCCATCCCTGGACCTGGTGGTGGCAGTTCTGTACTCGGTGGTGCCTCCAGCAGTGAACCCCCTCATCTACAGCATCAGGAACCAGGAGCTCAAGGATACCCTCAGGAAACTAAGTCAATGGACCTTGCACCACCAACAGTAATTTGTCTCCCCTTCTCTGCAGAGTATCCAGAACATATTTTAGGCCAGTACTCTGTTTGGTTTTTTTTGTTTTTTTTTTTCTCTGATAATCATTGTTAGAGGTAATTGCTTGGGTTCATAGGACTTCTCTTGAGGCTCTGTCCTGTTGTGTCTGATCCTTGAAGAACCATGTGTCACCTTTTGCCTTCCTTATAGCCTCTCTGCAATAAAAGGGGATCTCCTGAGGGAGGTGCCTGCAGCCTGGGCTCTCCTTCATACAGCTGTGGCTAAGAACAAGCCAGAGGAATTGGACTTTCCAGGTCTCTTCTGCCTGTTTTTCTCCTTCTGTTTGGGGAAATAATCTCATGGTATCACTGTTAGACACCAAGCACTTAGTTGAAGGCTCTCGTCTTGGTGTCCAGGGGCATTGGAAATGGTGCACGAGCTCCCAGTCCCCTTCCTCATGCTGTCACAGGTATGACGGGGCTGATGGCAGATGTCCGTCCATGTGGAAAGGAATCTGGCATGGTCAGGAGAGGATGGGGACACTGCAGGTACTCCGGGGTGGGAAGTGGATGGAGACTCAGAAGGTGAAAGACCCTGAGATGAAGTCCCCCCAGGGCAGAGCACTCGCTCCAGGTACCCCCACAGAAAGACTCTGCAGTGCTGTGGGAGTCCGTGAAGATGCAGCAGGCACAGGGCAGGAGAGTGGAGAGATGCAGGAGGTGCCTGAGGAGCCGCAGGGCCAGGACTCTGCTGGTGTCCTGGGGAGCAGGGCTGGCGGGGAGGCAGAGTGGGGCAAAGGCGGTCAGGGCTGGGGATCCCCTGCAGCGTCAATGCAGGAGAGGCCGAGAGGGAGTGGCCTGCGCTGGCACTTGGGGCCAGCTGCAGGCCTGGGGCCGATGGGGAGGCTGAGCCCCCCCTCTGCCTCCCAGCAGCTGCTGTGCCCTTCCGAGGGGCTGGGGCTGTGGGCTGAGTGCCCAGAGCTCTGCAGCAGCCCAGACTGCCAGCCCAGACTGGGCTGCTCTGCTGGGCTGCGCTGGGGAGAGGGCAGGGAAGGTGGGGGAGAGCCGGGGAGGGGATGGGCTGGACTGGAAAGTGCCCAGGACAGGAACAGCCTGACGTTATCGGAGCTCTGTGACCATCCAGGGGGAGGACCCGCTCCAGTGGGCCTGTGGAGCAGAGCCTGATCTCCTCGAGAAGGAAGCAAGTCATCACAGGTGCAGGAGAGAGGAGCTGCTCTGTGCCATGTTCCCTGGACACGCTGGGGAAGCTGCCCCAGGGCAAGTGGGAGAAACCGCCCCACGCATCGTCCATTTCCCTCTCTGGCCATACACCCAGCCCTGGGGAGGGACCTTGGTTGTGGGGCCAGCTCCGTCCTCCTGCTGGGCTCAGTGCCTGTCCTGGGGCACGGCCAGCCCGGTGCCGTCTCTCTTCTGTCCCACACCCTGCAGATCCCACCGCACGGCTGACTGCTGACACCTGCATGGGACACGACCGAGGTTATGCAGGGGCAGGTACTGGTGGGGGGCTGCCAAATGGAGGGCTGCTGCGGGTGGAGGCATGGAGGGCTGCCACAGGGACTGTGCTGCTGGAGACGTTTCCCCACCCCAAGAACGCACCCTGCTCTATCTAGTGCCTGCACTGCAGGGCTGGGGGGCCATGTTGGGCAGCAGGGCTTGGCCAGCCCAGCTGAGGAGATCTCCTCTTCTTGCCCCACGCTCTTCAGCCCACTGTCAGCCTATAGGCATTGCCACAGTGCCTCTGCCCTGGCTGTTGGGTGTCTCCATGTGCCCTGCTCTGAGCCCATGCCGGGACCTGCCGTGGGTGTCTCTGCTGGAGCTGGTCACCATGGCCTGCCTGCACTGTCCCAGGAGATCCTGGACGGGCTGCCCTTGGCGATGGGCTGTGATGGTCCTCAGCCCACAGCAGGTTCTGAGCAGCAGCCCAGGAATGCTTCCCTGGGGATGAGTGCCTCACGCTGTGCTGGCTGCACGTGTGAGCCTCGGGGGATGTCCTCACACTATGGTTCTTCTGGGTACAAAAGGGGAACCATCATCTCCCAAAGTGATTTCAGCTGGGTGGGAGCTGCCAGTGTTGCAGAAAGGCTGGCACACAGAAAGACTATTTGAAAAAGGACAATCATTTCATTGGGCTCTAGTCCCAACCCCTCCTCAGACAGCTCCTGATAGATCAGGTGCTCAGGGCCTTGTCTCAACAAACTTGGAATACCTCCGTTGGCTGAGATCCCACCATCTCCCCCGGGCCCTGGCTCCAGTGTTTGGCTCTGAGGGATTTCTCAAAACAGGGCAGCTCTCTCAGCCTCTCCTTGGACATAACGTGCTCCAGGCCCCGACCACCCTTCTGGCCACAGCTGGAAAATCTCCACTCGGTCAGGGTCGGTCTGGCTGCTGCTGTGGACCAGAGGCTGGATCATGAGCTGTCCTGGTTTCAGCTGAGACAGAGTTAATTGTCTTCCCAGCAGCCAGTCTGGGGCTATGTTTGGGATTTGTGCTGGAAACAGTGTTGATAACATAGAGTTGTTTTTGTTACAGAGAGATGTTTTTGTTGTTGCTGAGCAGGGCTTACACAGTGTCAAGGCCTTTCCTGCTCCCCACGCCGCCCCTCCAATGGATGGCTGGGGGTGCACAAGGATTTGGGAGGGGACACAGCCAGGACAGCTGACCCCAACTGACCTAAGAGACATTCCATACCATATGATGTCATGCTCAGCTTATAAAGGGCTTGGGGAAGAGGAAGGACAGGGGGGTGATGGCATTTGGAGTGATGGCGTTTGTCTTCCCAAGTCACCATTACGCGTGATGGAGCCCTGCTTTCCCGGAGATGGCTGAACACCTGCCTGCCCATGGGAAGTGAGGAATGAATTCCTTGTCTTGCTTTGCTTGTGCACACGGCTTTTGCTTTACTTATTGAACTGTCTTTATCTCAGCTCACGGGTTTTCTCACTGTGACTCTTCCGACTCTCTCCCCCATCCCGCTGTGGGGGAGTGAGGAAGCGGCTGTGTGGTGCTCAGTTGCTGGTTGGGGTAAAACCATGACACAAGCTGACCTCATGAGTTGGAGAAATGCATTCACAGTGAATGCTCCTACACTGCCCTGATGGCTGAAGGCAACTCCCTGAACTGGAATTGTGTAAACTTACCCGTTGTCTCTCAGCGCATGCCAGAGAAATGGCTTGCAGCTTTGTAAAGCTACGAATAAGTGACAAAAGCCAGAACAAATCCACCTCAGTTAACTTCTTGTATAAAATTAGGATCTCTCAGAACAGAAATATGTTGGAGCTGTTCACTGTGGTGGACAAATAGTAGCAAGACTTGGCAAAACATTAAACTGCAACAGACTTCTCATTTCAACAGAAGGCTGATGGATGAATAGGTAGCATGCCATGTGTGCTCCTTTCTCTCTTAGCAGCCCTTCTTGGTATATGCCTGGCAGTCTGCTACACTTGAGAGAGAAATAAGATTTTCATTCATTTCTCTTAAATTCCAAAAGGGGGACAGATTCTTTTGGACATAATCACTCTTTCAGTAAAACTCTCCAAGTGCCATTTTCCTCAACTTTGAAGCTGGGAGATCCAATTTTCAGTAATACATGCAGGCAACTGAAACATATCTAGTGTTGACTAGAAGAACTGGATATTAGCAATATCCGATAGATCCAACGGACATTGTCCTTGATGTCACTTGTTATCACCTCTGTCGGGAGAATGGGGCAGCGAAAGGCAGATGGTGGCCTTCTGCGCACTGGAAAGATCGCGAATGCTAGCAAGCTCTAAAAGCCATTCTTGTTTTGTGCAAATTTTCTCAAGCGCAGGTTGTACAATGCAATAGGGAAAAGATGTAGGAAGTTGCTGTTTTGATTTAGATGTAATGCAAAGCTATTAAACATAGGCTTTCCGTCTGTATTTGTTACGGAAATGATATCATAAGAAGGGAAATACTAATTATGAATATTTTACTTGTGATGGGGAAGTTGACAATGCCTATGAACAAGGCAAGGCAAATTAGGTCAAGACCTCGTTACACTTGGAAGTAAACAGCCGTGCTGCGGAACGGCTAGGAGAGGCTATGTGACAATGTGGGTTCTTGGCATTGTCTTTAAGAAAGCCAAAAATGCAGGAAGCATTAACATTGATTTCACGTACGCTATACGGTCATTCACAGGCAGAGGTAAGCCTGTATTTTCCTCTAGGCTTGTAGGCTTTCATTTTTTTTATTCTCATGGAAGTAGCTTCGCACAGTGAGTTGTGCTTCCCTCTGGTATTAGCTCTCAGCTCTTTCTACAGAGAGCAACAGAGAGAAGATGAGCTTTAAAAACAGACTATTTTGACACTTTGTCAAAGGAAGTCCATCTGGAACCAAAAGTGTGTGTGTACTACAGTCATACACCATATACCCTATGTGAAGTAACAGTTCTGCAGCTCATAGTAAACGCACTCACGAAGGAGCTGTGTTTCATGAAGTGGACAGTCCGATGTGAAGCCAGGAGATGTCCATGTACTGCCTGTAATACGCTTGTCCAAAACGGTTGTCAGTTACTGCACTTTGCAAGTGGGAATTAACTGGATCAGGCTCTAAATGAAGTTGGTGTTGCCTGTTGACAGTATTTTTCCAGAAAGAGTTCTGAACGGTGGTCTCCTTTAAACGTTGGTTTGCACTGAGGAAGAGTTTATCCATGGTACCTGCCTGAGCTGTGCTCACACAACATGAGTAAATGCAGGAAGACCCCACCTTTTTAGCTCGTGCTTTGGCATATGAGAAAAGCCCAGGAAAATGCATCACAACTCTTGCCCGAATTTCAGGCCAGGTGGGGTGACTTCCTCCAACTTGCACTGATATCTGTACTGATGATTGTCCTGTACAGGACATCCCGTGGCGCTGTGATTCAACATTATGACAAAAAAAAGAGCTACAACACTAAATTTCATATTAGTTTACAGGCAGGCTAATAACCTAAGCATACTAAAGAAAAGCATGAAGATTGAGGCAGCTCATGTGAAAAGAAAACATCTGCACCATTTTTTTGCCTGCAGAAACCTGACAGAAAAGAAAGAAGGTATAATAAAAATGTGGCTCGTCTGGCAGTATTTTTTTTGCTTTTGTAATTACTTGAAGGCGTCATTATTTTTTTTAACTGTTGTGTCAGCAAAGCCTGCCAGATGTTAGTCAAAATGCTAGTGGGCTTCAGTGCAAAAAGACTTCTTCCAATGGAAGCTGTCTGAACAGTTCCAGAGACACGGACTCCAGAACTCCACCTATTTCTTCTTTGTTCCAAAAGATCCCCAAAGTGGACACTCCTACAGCAGAGATAGAAAGCTTAGCACCATAACCTTGGAACTGTGAAGCAGCTGCTTCTAACTGACTCACCAGGTGAGTGAGGTTGAGGATGTCTTGTTGGAATCTCTGTGGATCAGAAGCATGTGGAGGGCTCTAATGGCTTCAGAAACAAAGCTGGCACGTGACAGGAGACAGGTTAAAGAAATCCCTGAAAAAAATGATTTAATGTACATGAGCACATAAGAATGGAGAAAAGCTTGATAAGAAAACTAATATTGGGCAATGCACGTATGGGTAGAGCAGATACATTCACTAAAAGCAGCAGAGAGCGCTGGATATACCAAGCTGGAAAACAGCACCAGTACATGGAGACTCACTGAAGAAAATGCTTACGTTTACATTGGCGGTCTGAAGTTCAGCTCAACAAAGATCTCGTACCAGATTGCCTGTGAGTTTGTGTTGTGTAGTAGAGCTGTGACAATTGAGCTAAGAAGGTAGATGTTTTCTTGTGTGTACTTTCTGGAAACGAAATGTACAGTATTTCACAAACTAGCATGTTATAACTCTAGCATCTGACTTTTACAGAAACACTGTATATCAGAGATCTGATGGCGCTAACAATAGAGAGAAGCTACCTCCTGTAGCTGTGCCATCAGTGTCATCAGACATCTGTCCAGTGTCTGGAGCCCATGACCTGCCTTCCTGGTCTGTGATGGGGGGTGTCCCCAACAAGGGTGTGGGGCTGGGGGTCCAGGAAGGCACATGGGCCCAGCATGGGGCTCTGAAATCTCCTGTGAAGCCAGGAGGGCTGAGTCCATGGGGCAGGGAACCACCACCCCTCCCAGAGTGGGGCAGAGGACCCAGGGCTCCAGGCTGCCTCTCCGTGCTCCTCTCCTGCCCTGACACCCCATTGTGCGATGTGGGGGATGGTGCTCACTGGAGCCCTGGTAAGAACCTGTTTCCCGCTGTGCCTCCAAAGCACCACATGCCCCAAGGGCTGGCACCGTCTGCCCCTTGCCTCTCCCAGCCTCCTGGGGGGACACTCCTGTTTGCCCTAATCTGCCCTGATCGGGGGCCACGTGGTGGGTGGGAAGGGGATCTCCTTTACAGAGACACCCCAGGCATCCGGGCTCCCTCAGCCGCTCTGCTCATGGCAGTGGTGCAGCCAGAGAGGACCCGGGGCACTGGCAGAGGAGAGGGGACATAGAGACTCGGACACACAGACACACACGAGAGCATAGCTTTGCTGAAGGGGTTTATTGATCATTAGAAGGAAATGGCCCAGGGCTCCCAGGGGGTGGGGGGGGTCATCCAGGGATGATCATCTCCTCCTGCCTCTGGAGGGGGAGGGCAGGACAGGGCTGTCACCACCAGTTCCAGTCCTGAAAGACAGAGCCCAGAACGTGACCCCCAGTGTCAGCTGGAACAATGAGAGGGGCCTTGCCCCCACCATCTCTGTCTGCAGAGACCTGGGGAAGGAGAAGGGAATTGGAGCCCCCAGTACACCCAGGACAGCACTTGGCTCTCCTGAGATCAATATGGCACCCAGAGGGATGCCCCTAAATCCCCCAGAGCCCTACTCAGCCCTCACAGTGGGCTTGGGCGTCTGTATGGCACCAGAGCCCCTACCTGGTCTGCACGGTGACCCTCTGGGTCTGTAGAGCCCCACTAGGTAGAAGGAAAGGCAGGGGGGCAGCTGTGTCCAGCCTACCCTGGGGCATGGGTCATGGACAGTCCCCTCTGTTTCCCTCTCCCATACCCACATTCTGCCCACCCCAAAGGGCTCAGGCATCCCCCGGGGCCCAGGATCCTTTGTGGGGCTGGAGACACCATGGTGCTGCTCACCTAGACATCAACAGAGGCAACCAGGCGTTTCTGGCGCAAAAGCCTCTCCAATGCGTCAGCCAGATGGGGCTGGGGAGAAAGGGAGGGTTAGGGACACGCTTGGGTGCACTGGGGTGTACTGGGAGGCAGGGGAAAGCAATGGGGTCCTTGGGGAAGGTGCCTCTGGGGAAAAATGGGGTACAGGAGTTTGTGTGGTGGTGCACAGGAAGCAGTGGGGGCCCTGGGGAAGGGGCCCACCTGGGTGCGTGGCTGTGTACTGGGGCATCCTGGGGTGTACTGGGTTGTAATGGGATGGATGGGAATGCAGTGGGAGCCCTGGGGAAGGGGACCTCTCTGGGAAAACACTGGGGTGCAGGGGTGTTCTCTGGGGTGCACTGGGGTGTACTGGGGCACACTGGGATGCCCTGCAGTGTCGTGGCCGTGGAGGGGAGAGTCTGGGGCCAGCAGAACTCATGGTACCCACCTCAGTGCTCCTCACTCGCCCGTCTTTGACTAACCCCACCTGCAGAGAGACCATGAAACCTCACTGGTCACTGGCATGTCCCCGGTCCCAGCAAGGGATGGGAGGACCAAGGTGCCCTCCACTTCCCCAGACTGGAGACCCTCCAAGTCCACCCCACTACTTACATCCAGGCTATTACTTCCGCTTCCATCCAAGAGAACCTAGGGAAGACGAGCAAAGGGGTGGTCTGAATTGGACCTTGGTGGGGCTGTGGGTGGGACACAGGTGTCCCCAGTCCCCCCAGGCCCATGGCTTCCACCTGGTCTGAGGGGAAAAATCCCTTCTGCTCCCCCCCCCAGGATCATTCCTCCAAGTGTCACCTGGGATACCTGGTCATGCAGGGACCAGGGGTGGGGATGGAGACAAGGATCGCATGGGGAATTCAGGGCATCCAAAGAGAATGGGTGTGTGTGGCAGGGACACAACCCAATACAGGGCTCTGGGGTGAATTAGTGGACCCCAAGGGACTGGGCTGGGGGTGTTGAATGGACAGGGCTGCATGGGATACAAGTGAGGGGTAAAGGAATTGAAGTGGAGGGGATTTGGGGACTTCAAGAGAGGTGGTTGGTGGTGACAGAAGGAAGAGGACTGCAGAGGACAGAAACAAGGGGATTGGGAGAGTGTTTGGAAGTGGGGGTTGAAGGAAGGGCATCTGGGGACACTACTGCAGTGGAAAGGCAAAGGACTGAGGGGAAAGACCAAAAGAAAGGCATTGGGAATGATCAAAGGGAGGGCATTTGGGCACTGTAGGTAAGACACAGAGGAGATCCTGGAGAGGAGATGTCTGAGGGGACCAAAAGGATGAGATGGGGAGGCCCAAAGGGAGAGATGTGTGGCCACCAAGACAAGAAACTAGCAGGGGCCCTCACAGGAGTTTGTGGTGGACCCTCCCAGGAGGGGGCAGGTCCAACCACTCACTGAGGAACTCAGGCTCTGGGCACAAGAAGATGAATTGTGGAGGGAACAGGCAGAATTGTGGGAGGGAGAAAGCTGTCTTGGCTGGGGCTGGAGGTGCAGGGGAGCCTGGAGGAGCTCCTTGCTTGGGAAGGGGAGAGGCCAGCTCAAGGGGTTTTGGGCTCTCCACTACAATTTTGTGCTGCAGGAGAGCTGATGTCCTGCAGCCATGGCCCATCCCCAGCCTTGAGACCCTCCCCGTGGCATTGTGGACTCACCTGAGCATCTCCCGGGGTGCACAGCAGGATGGTGAAGAGCAGGGCCACGCTGAGCACTGCAACCTTCATCTTCCTCTGCAGTGTGGTGAGTCCTGGGTGAAGCTGGAGAAGGTGAGGGGCAGATTTATCCCTCCCAGGACTCCTCCTTGCCCCTCCCCAACCTGAGAGCTCCCGGGGCAAAGCCAGACTTGGCCGAGACACCAGGCTTGGCAGAGACACCAGCCCTGGCAACCAGCCCAGCCTGGCACAGAGTCACCCCTGCCTCCGGCTCTGATCCAGCCCCTTTCCTCGGCATCAGTCCAGCTTCCGGCATGGGGCAGGTGCACAGGGAAGGGCCCAGGCATCTGCGGGTGGCGAGGGGGGTGGGCAGTGCGCCTCTGACAGCCTTACGGTGACAACCCACTGCTCTAACACAAAACCTTCCTCCCACAGCTCTCCAAAGCCAGATCCCCCATCTCCCAGTGCCCCTCACCTCCCAGCACTGCCATCTCCCCGTGCTCCTCACCTTTCAGGCCAGTCGTTCCCTCCAGGACTCCCCCAGAGATGACGCCAGCCTCAAACCAGGGGTCTCTAAGCAGGATTGTCTCTGACCCCTCTCCAGCCCCTTGGGTAAAATGGGGGCTGGGACTGATCCCTCTTCTTGGGGCATCGTGGACTCCAGGATTAGGGAACGCTGGGAGGTGAGAGGACAACTGGGGACATGGGCAGTGGGCACAGCCAGGTGACTGGGATCTTCAGTTGCTGGAGGCAATGGGCAGCACTGATGAATGTTGGGCACCGGGAGACGATGGCTCAGTTCGGGGGCAGTGCTGAGGTGGTCGCAGTGCCCAGCTCCAGCCCCCCCGCCATTTCCCTTGTACTGCAGGCCCCAAACTGGGCCAGTCCCCAGGCACGGCCTCCCCGGAGCAGAGGCCAGAGGGGAATATCCCCTGCCCTGGCCCTCCCCCTGCCACTGCCTGGGGCCACCATGCCCTGCCAGACAACATGGGTCCCACTCTGCAGAGCTGCCCCCGGACAGTGGGTCCCTGTGACCCCGTTCCCAAGAAGGCTCTGGCTCCAGCCCTGGCCCTGGCTGGGACTTGGTCGCAGCTCACCAAAGGCCCTTGTCCCCATGAAGTGTCCCTTCAATGCCCTTGTCCTTGACCCAGGACAGCGCTGTCCCTGAGCAGGATGTGGCCATCCAGAGGGACACGATGAAGTGCGCACTTGTGTCCAGGCAGTGACTCGGAGCTAATCACGGAGACAGAGCTCCCCTGGCAAGAGGAGGGATGTTTGTCCCCACAGCATCTCTGATAAGCCGTGTTTGCCCTGGGCCCGTAGGACAAGGAACCCTTTCAGCAATCATGGTGCTTCACGAGAGTGCCTGATCGGGGGGAGTCTGGGGGGGTAAAGCAGCCTGGACACCTGGGCTCCCTCCAGCCCTGGCAGCGGGCAGAGCCCACAGAGGAGGGCAGTGCTGAGGGACCGGGGAAGAGCAGGTCCTGGGGCACCCTGCACACCTGGGTCGCCCCTGGGGACAGGCTGGAGCCCAGAGGTGGGGGCAGTCCCGGGGGAGCAGCCTGACAGCCGGGGTGTCACTGTCCTTCGGGAAAGCCTGGTGGCAGGGGAGTCCTGCAGGAGTGGAGCTTAGAGCAGCCTGGGTGATGGAGCTGTCTCCCCAGGGGCACTGTGTCCCTTTCCCTCTGCCCCCCTGCCTGCCCTGCAGCTCTCCCTGGCTTTCCAGGGGGGGTTCCTTCACAGCACCCCTGACCCAGACATCACCATCCTGGGGGCCCTGGGCAGCATCCTCTCACCAGTGTGGGGCAGGAGCACTGTGGCATTGTACGCAAGTGGTTCAGCTCTGCCCTCTGAGTGGGGAGAGCTGCTGGGGGAAGCTGCTGGCCTGGCTCGCACAAGCCAAGCAAGACCTTCTCCAGCAATCCGGCATCGATGCACCCATTCCTTCCAGTCGTGACACTCACACCATCTGCCATCACTGCTCTCTTCAAGGATGCACGTGCCCCAAAGAGCAGAGGGAATAGCTGGCACCTCTGTTAGCAGGGACATACTCGTAATGAAGACGGGCATATTCTGGATCAACGAGCTCAGGCACCCCTGTTTTTTGCCTCCCCGTAGATGCCCACAGCTATCAGAAGAGATAGATAACAGGACGGATAGTTATTTATTTATTTCTTTCTGCATGATGAGAAGACCAGCATTTTTACTGGTGGTGTGAGCTAGCACTGGCAGGAGATAGGGCCAGTAAGGTCTCGGCCAGGATATGCAGCACGTATTTACTTGTCTCTACCCTCGGTAGCTGAGGGTCAGAAGTAACCACGTGTAATGACCAGCAAATCCACTAGCCGCACTCAGCAACAGCAGCATTGAATGCACTGCACTCCTTGCCTGTACTGAGTCCATGGGACATCACCATTATGATAGCAGATCCACGAATCCTTTGTCAGGCTGGCATGTTCCTCTGTAAGGTCATCCTCTGTTTGTTATGTGCCACAGTAATTCAAGCGACCACGCTGTGCTTCCCCATCACCATTCACTTCCCAAACCATCCAGCAGTCCATGTCACATGTCTGAAACGGAAATAGTGCTCTGTTTTAGTCCTCTGGCTATGAGGGTCTGAGGATAGTTCATTCTTATGAGGCACAAGGTGGGAATCAAAGGCTGGTGGTAAAAATCTGGTTTAGGTTTTGAAGGCAGTGGGGGGTTTGCCCGAGTTTCAGTGAAACCAAGGTGTCACTGGTTTTGTTCCCATGATGATACGGGCTGCTGTCGCGGCTTCAAAGAAATAAAAATAGACTGAGAAGTGGTTCACTAGAACTGTACATGGCTCAGATTCTTCACTGACATTATATGTCATTTTTAAGGATTATGGATATGGCTGTATCTTTACGGGACACTGACTATAAATAAGAGACCTGTTGTGGATCAGTTGTGAAAAGACTGAAGGCCACTTATTGGAATATTTGCTTTGGAAATTGCCCAAAGAGCAGGCAGTCACCTGGAAGATGTTCATTTTGACTGCTTAAATTTTTTAAAAACTTTTTTAAAAAAAATGTTTTTAAACATTTTGACTTGTTTAAATATGCTGTGACATGATTTGTATTCTGAAGTTATTTTGGAAAGAATTGATGAATTGTACGCACTGTCATAACTGAGGAATATTGGCTTAGCAGAGGTCAAGGGTGCCTTTGAGGCAAGTGCCAATCAGGCGGATGGCATTTGATAGCCACTTAACATATGCCAACACCCCAGCGATAAAGAGCTGGACAGAGGCAGAGGCACCAACTGTGGATGGATTGGCCAGCACCCTCCAGGAACTGAAAGAGAATCTCGCTTCCTCCCTATGGGCCTGCTTCTCAGCTGTGGTGAAACTGTCCTAGCAATTGTCCCTGCATTTAAAAGCAGATGCCCTCCTCTCTCACAGACACCAAGGTTTCACCTATTAAGACTCAGCCTTTTTCTGATCAGAGGACAAGGTACTGGTGGCACACACCACATGCCATCCTGCGGTTCCATCTGTGTGACCAGGGGGAGGGCATGAGGATGTGGGATGGTGAACCTACCTGGAGACTAGAAGCTTGGGTACTGGAACTGCCAGACAAAGAACCAGCCAAAAGGCATCCACCCAGGGAAACTACTGCTCCAGGTTCTGTTGGGCAGAGTAGAAGGGCTGATCTTACTTTCAACCCCGATGAAGGGACTTCTGCTTTGCAGTGACAAAACCCAAGGAATGAATACGCTGACCAGGAATAAAGGGGCCCTGTCTCCAGCAGGGCAGAAGAAAGGGACAACCGAGGTTACTGGGCTGTGTGGGATGGATGGCCTGACACATCAGCCCCATGGGAGTATAAAGCTCTGGGGACACCGGTGCGCATGTACTCTAATGCCATTAGATTAGAAAGGGGCAGAACCCATCTGCATTTCTGGAGTGACAGGAGGATCCCAAGAACTGTCTGTGTTGGAGGCTGAGGAAAGCCTAACTGGGAAAGAGTGGCAAAAGCACCCCGTTGGGACTGGTCCAGAAGCATCCTTGGCATAGACCACCTCCAGAGAGGGTACTTCAAAGACCCAACAGGGTACCAATGGGCTTTTGGTATAGCTGCCTTGAGTACAGAGAAGATGTTTAGCCGTTAGCTTGCCAGTCCCTCAGAGGATCCTTCTGTTGGGGGGTTGCTGCAGGTTCAAGAACAGCAGGTACCATTGGCCATGTGCTGATCCAGACTGCACTAGAAGAGGGTGAAGCTCCTGAGCACCTGCAGTGTATTGATGACATCATCGTGTGGGGCAAGACAGAAAAGGAAGTGTTTGAGAAAGGGAAAAGAGGGATCTAGATTCTTCTGAGAGCTGGTTTTGCCATAAAATAAAGGAAGAGCAAAGGACCTGCACAGGAGGTCCAGGATTTAGGAACAAAATATGAAGATGGGCATTGTTATAGCCCAATGGATGTGATCCATAAAGTAACAGGTTTGTTGCCTCCACCTAACAAAAAAGAAACACAAGCTTTCCTAGGTGTTGTGGGTTTTTGGAGAAGGCACATTCCAGGTTATAATCTGATCATAAGCCCTCTCTATCAAGTGACCCAGGAGAAGAACAGCTTTGAATGGGTCCTGAGCAGCAACAAGCCTTTGAACAAATTAGACAAGAGATAGTTCGTGTGATAGCCATTGGGCCAGTCTAGACCGGAGGAGAAGTGAAAAACATGCTTTACAGCACAGCCAGGGACCACGGCCCCACCTGAAGCCTCTGGCAGAAAGCACCTGGAGAGACTCAAGGTTGACCCCTGGGTTTTTGGAGTCGGGGATATGGAGGATCCGAGGCCCACTGCACTCCAACTGAAAATAAAAAGATATTGGCAGCATATGAAGGGCTTTGAGCCACTTCAGAAGGAGTTGGTACTGAAGCACAACCCATCTTGGCACCTCGATTGCCTGTACTGGGCTGGATGTTCAAAGGGAGGGAACCCTCTCTGCATAATGAAACTGATGCTATGTGGAGTAAAGGGGTTGTGCTAATAACACAACAGGCTTGAATGGGAAACCTCGACTGCTCAGGAATCTTGGAAGTGACCATGGACTGGCCAGAAGGCCAAAACTTTGTAGTGTCGCCAGAAGAGGACGTGACATGTGCTGAAGAGGACACACCATGTCATAAACCACCAGAAAATGAGAAGCAGTATGCCCTGTTTGCAGATGCGCCCTGTCATAATATTGTGGGAGCAAATCTGAGGTGGAAGGCTGCTGGATGGAGTCCTCCATGACGACTCGTACAAACTGCTGAAGGAGAAGGTGAATCGAGTCAGTTTGCAGAGGTGAAAGCCATCCGGCTGGCTTTAGACATTGCTGAGCGAAAAAATGGCCAGTCCTTTTTCTCTGTACTGACTCATGGATGGTGTGCACACTGAGCTGAGGCAAGAGGAATCCCACCTCCTGTGGGTCTGTGGGGTGCGTGGGGGAGAGCTGAAGCCCACTCCAGTCTCCAGACTACTCACCAGAGAGGAGAGACCTGATGGACACTGCTGAATCCCTGCCCTGCGTGGGGGGAAATGATCCCTGCCTGTCATTGCTGCGGTGACCTGCCTGGCCATGGGACAGGGAGAGGGGTTAAGGGAGGGGAACATTTCAACCTCTCATAGACCACCATGCCACGGGAGGAAAAATCCCACTTCTGAAATCCATCTCTCCAGTGCTCAGAGAGGGACAGTCAGTGATGACTTCAGTCTGCGTCAGCCTGCGCTCCCCAGGAGAGACCCTGATGCCTTTGAGAAGCTTCAGCCCTGGAGCCCCAGGGACATCTGCAGGGAGTGTGGGAGGGCAGAGAAATGTTGCCCTGGGCTGGTCCTCTGCTGCTGAGCTGCTCCAGGCTCCTGGGATGGAGGGAGCTCATGGCAAGCGGGCAGCACTGCAGAGAGACATCTCTGGCCAGGAGCAGCTCCTCTGCAAAGCGCAGCAGGGCTGAGGGCACTGCCTGCAGGCACCGAGGGGAGAGGAGGGAGGAGAAGAGAGGTTAAAGGCAGCCTGGGGTGAGAGGATGCTGAGAGCTGATTCAAAGAGAACTCTTCACAGCCCCCTACGTGGCAAGTCTGTGTCTGCAGGGAAAAGCAGCTGTGGTTGCTGGAGGGCTCTCTTCAAGCTGGTACATCCCACAGCCTGTGGGATCTTCTGGGACGATTTTTGTGTGCAAGAGGACAATGTGATGCCTCTGCGTGAGGCAGGGAGAGGTTAAAGGCAGTCTTGGGTGGGAGGATGCTGAGAGCTCACTGGAGGAGAAATCTTCAAAGCCCTCTATGCAGTAAGTCTCTGGATGCAGGACGACACAGATGAGTGTCCTGGAGGGTTCTCCTGCAACTCAAACATCCCACAGCCTGTAGGTTCTTTCAGGAGGACTCTGGCAGTAGCCTAGTGTAGAGAAGGACATGCTTCAGAGCAGGGATTCCCTGCTTCATCATCAGAGGGACAGGGCATGATGGCTGCCTTCTCCTGGGGATGGCTGCAGCGCTGTGAAGGGATGCCCATAGCTGTCCTTCCAAACAGGGACCCTGCACCCCAGGGGAATTTGTGCTGGGGCAAGGACTCTGCCACCTGCCAGGGTCAGCTCTCTTCCTGCCCGGGGAGCTCCCCACAGAGCTGCAGGGAGAATCTGTGGGTGGCAGGAGTCACCCCCATCAGCACAAGGCAGGGTCCTTCTGCTGCCGAGAGGGTTCTGCATGGGTGAGGGCTGCTCACAGCTCCAGACCTCCCCCAGGCAGTTTCTGAGGGGACTTGTGAAGAAGGACATCAAGGCAGCATTCACCTGAAAGGAAGGAGTCTGTGCTTTCATATATCTCCTCTTTGTCAGCGGGGAGGGCAGGGGGAGATGGGAATTTCTTTTTGTGCTCTGGAGAAGGCACTGAGAGCCCAGTTCCCATTAGGACTTGTCTGAGCTGCTCCTTAGCCCCTGCACACAGAGGTGCCCCTGGGCAGTGCCCGGCTGCCAGGAGGGGTCTGCAGGGCAGAGCTGAGCACACAGCCGGTGGCATGGGCTCTGTGAGCACAGGCAGGGAGGAGACCTGAGCACAGAGGAACAGCTCCTGGCAGGGACAGCTCCAGGCAGCAGAGACATGGGCAGGGAGCGAGAGGCAGCTGTTCCCAGAAATGCTGTGGAAGGGGGGTTGGGGCACCTCCCTGCCATCCCCTGCAGTGCAGACACCTTCCCCGGAGAAACCCCCTGCTCTGCTCTCCCACCCAGCAGAACCTCTGCCCTGAAGGTCACCTTCTCGGCAGCCTGACCCCTGAGGAGCGGACATTACCAAATACCCGAGTGCCTCCATCGGCAGCAGCACTGTGGCATTTCTCTGGGTTTCCCCTCCTGTCTCTGCTCCCCTTGATCATATCACCAGGTTTGCTGGGATGGGGGGGTGGGGTTCAGACACAGCTCAGAGACCAGCCCTGTGGGTCTTGCCATGCAGATGTGTCCATGGGAATGAAGTGTCCAAGTCCCCGCCTAATGCCCGGGCTGCAGGGGATACAAATGACTCCATTCTCCCTTCTTCAGGACACCCCATCTTTAGGACATTTGCTTCTTTCCCTGAGGGGTCTTGCTGGGCTGCAGGCTGCCCTCCCCCAGGGCACAGCTCTCCCATTACATCCCAGTGTTCCCCAGGAGCCCCATGGAGAAGACCCCTCAGTGCTAAGGCCATGAAAACGCTGCTGGGTGGCTGTCTGAGGACAGCTACAGAGAGCCCTCTGTGTTCCTGGCTGGGAGGGGACAGCTGAGATCCTGCTCAGGTAGAGTGAGACAGGCTGAGGGGGTTGGAGATGTGCACTTGGGAAATGGATTCCTCTGCTCTCAGCAGTGCCCAGCTCCTTTTGGGGGGAACGTCCGGGTGCGATCATCCTGCAGCTCAAAGAGGTGCCAGCACAGGGCGGCTGAGACCAGGGCTGATGGACCGACTGGCTCTCCTCACTCATCACTAAGCCTCTTCCTCATAGAAGTCTCCCCTAGCTCTTCACTGACTTTTCCTCCCTGGACAGGTCCCAATGCCCAGAGGAAGCACATGTCCAACTGCAGCTCCATGACCCACTTCCTCCTCCTGGCATTTGCAGACACACGGGAGCTGCAGCTCTTGCACTTCTGGCTCTTCCTGGGCATCTACCTGGCTGCTCTCCTGGCCAATGGCCTCATCATCACTGCCATAGCCTGCAACCACCACCTCCACACCCCCATGTACTTCTTCCTCCTCAACCTCTCCATCCTCGGCCTGGGCTCCATCTCCACCACTGTCCCTAAATCCATGGCCAATTCCCTCTGGGACACCAGGGCCATCTCCTACACAGGATGTGCTGCTCAGGTCTTTTTCTTTTTCTTTCTGATCTCAGCAGAGTATTCTCTCCTCACAGTCATGTCCTATGACCGCTATGTTGCCATCTGCCAACCCCTGCACTACGGGACCCTCCTGGGCAGCAGAGCTTGTGTCCACATGGCAGCAGCTGCCTGGGGCAGTGGGTTTCTCACTGCTGTGCTGCACACGGCCAATACATTTTCTATACCACTCTGCCAGGGCAATGCCCTGGACCAGTTCTTCTGTGAAATCCCTCAGATCCTCAAGCTCTCCTGCTCACATTCCTACTTCAGGGAAGTTGTGATTATTGTGGTTAGTGTCTGTGTAGCATTTGTGTGTTTTGTTTTCATTGTGCTGTCCTATGTGCAGATCTTCAGGGCTGTGCTGAGGATCCCCTCTGAGCAGGGACGGCACAAAGCCTTTTCCACGTGCCTCCATCACCTGGCCGTGGTCTCCCTGTTTATCAACACATCTGCATTTGCCTACATGAAACCCCCCTCCATCTCTTACCCATCCCTGGACCTGGTGGTGGCAGTTCTGTACTCGGTGGTGCCTCCAGCAGTGAACCCCCTCATCTACAGCATGAGGAACCAGGAGCTCAAGGAGGCCATTAAGAAAGTGATTTCATGGATGTTTTTGAGTCATTATAAACCTTCCATGTCTCTTCAGAAGTGACTCTCAGACTATCTAATAGCAGACCTTTATTTTGTTTGTATTTATCATTATCGTCAGTGTTATCTGTTTGGTTTTTGGTTGTGCTGTGGTTTGTTTTGTTTGGTTGTTCGTTTGTTTGTTTTTAATATTTGTGTTGGTGTTTATTCTATTCCTAAATGAATATTTAGATTCTTCTGACTGCTACTGAGGAATGAACTTGCTGTGTCTCACCTGTATAAAAGAAGTGCCTAACCCTGGGTCAGAGAAGACTCTCTCATAGCACCTCTGCAATAAAGTGGCATGTCGTCAATGCAGTTCCTTACAATTGAGCTGTTCTTCAAAATCTGATGTAAGCAACAGGCCCAAGGAATTTCACCCCAAAAGGGCCTGTTTCTCCTTGTGTTTTGGAGAGGAAAGCTCATCATTGCCTGCAGATGTCTGTGGTGGGCAGTGACTGGACCCACCCCAAGGTGAGCGATGGCCCAAGCTGGATTCACCCATAGAGAAAGTGCTAAATCCCGGTATCTGCAAGGAAACAAAGATGGACAGAGGTGACCCGTCACAGACCACCTCCAACCTGGGACAGCACCTTTACAGCTACCACACCTCCAGCAGCACACACACCACCATGACCACCACAAACAGACCCCTCCCAGTCCCCTCTCCGGCTGGTCTGGTGTGAAGGTGACAAGTGGTCTGTGCATCCCCTGCAGCACGTACCCACCAGAACAGCCACAGCCACAGTCCCTCCAGTGTGGGCCTGGGCTTTGGGTCTGCCCAGGTGCCCTCCACAGCCTTGGGGCCATTCCTCACCAGGCCGCTCCAGCCCTGGGTCTCTCCACATCCTGCTGTCCTCCTCCTCCAGCCTGCCCTGCTTGACGTGGCCACAGAAGCACGTACATATCTTCACCCCCAAACAGACACACGCTGGTGAGAAGAGTCACACAGCAAACAGCCAGGAGCAGAGTTGAAGAAGAAGGCAGGACAGACCATGGTGAGCAGGCAGAGGGTTTGGCTGAACCAGCACTGACCTGACCCTGTCCCACATGCAGCTGGCTCCTTGCATCCCTCTCCTCTCCCCTTCCACACAATTCTTCCTCCCAGTCCACTTGGATCCCTCCCTTTCTCTGCCCCACTCTCCTCCCCACTGAACAACCCTCACCAATTACTTCTGCCCCATTGATCCCAAGGTTGCTCTTCCCATCCCCAACTTGGCTAGTTCCTATACCATTGCCGAGGTCAGCTGGCCCTTCAATGGCCTCTCTGATGGCTCCCCAGGGCACTGTAGGCCTTGCAAGACTTGACCGACAACAAGATCCCTGATGCTCCCCTTCAGTTATCTCTGCAGTCTGGTCACTTCTCACGTCTCTGCTCTTCAACCGCCTGTGAGACCCAGCCAGGACACACGGTGCTGCCTGTGCCTGTGTTCCCTTCTCACACTGTTCTCTGTCACCTCTGGCAGTTCTCATGCCATGCCCCACACTTTCCCATATCTGGAGGCTGTCTAGTACAACCCCTTCCTACTCAAGCATGGTCAGCTGGAGCAGGTTGTGCAGGACCATGTCCAGACAGTGTTTGAGTATCTCCATGGATGGAAACTCCACAATCTCTCTGGGCAACCCGTTCTAGTGATCAGTCAAAAAGTGTTGCCTGATGTTCAGAGAGAACCTCCTGTGTTTCAGTTTGTGCCCATTGCCTCTCGTCCTATGGCTGGGCATCACTGAGAAGAGCCTGACTCCCTCTTCTTCACTTCCTCCCGTCAGATATTCGTCTAGATTGACAAGAACCCCCTTGCAGCCTTCTCATCTCCAGGCTAAACAATCCCATCTCTCTCAGCGTCTCGTACGAAGGACGCTCCAGTCCATTAATCGTCTTTGTGGCCCTGTTTGCTGGACTCACTCCACGAAGCCCATACCCCTCTTGTCCTGGGCAGCCCAGCACTGGACACAGCACTGCAGAAGTGGAGTCACCAGTGCTGAGTAGACAGGAAGGATCACCTCCCTCAACCTGCTGGCACTGCTCTTCCTAAGGCAGTCCAGGAGGCTGTTGTCCTCCTTTCCACCAGGGCACACTGCTGATGGGGGCATCCCCTCAGGACCCGTGGACTTATGTGTGTCTGGTTTGTTTAACTGGTCCCTACCCTGAGACTCCTGCACCAAGCGTTAAGTCTTCCTTGCTCCAGATTCCCCTCTGGTCTCAGGGCCCTGGGATGCCTGATGGCTACTTTTTGCAGTGAAGACTAAGATGAGGAAGGCACTGAGTGTCTCGGGCTTTTCCATATCCTTTGCCATCAGGGCCTGTGGCCCATGTACCAGCGGGCCCACATTTTCCCTAGTCTTGCATCTGTTCTCTCTGTACCTGTAGAAGCCTTTTCTTGTTGTTCTTCAGGTCCCTCACCAGATGTCATTGTTTTACCCCAGCCAGCAACTGAGCACCACGATGTCGCAGGCTCATCCACGGCCACACACTTCGAGGTGCTCCAGCATGACCCCATGCACAGACACAGATGCTTCCCCGGTGTACCTTCTCTAGCATGGACTTATCCCTGGCTCACAATCCCTCCAGAGCTATTCTTGCTGCAGCGCAGATATAACCGTGGCCATAGATGCTTTGGGGTGTCCTGCTCCCATGTGGACTCACCCACAGGTCACAGTGCCTTCAACTTGAGTGCACACAGGAATTCCAGCCTGTCCAGGACAGCGGCACAGAAACAGCAGCAATGCCCTGGCTATCTGCCAGCCCAGACACATCGCCATTGCTGTTATCAAACTGTTCCCAGGCACAGCAGAGTAAGATGATAAGCAGTACAGCAGCACAGCGAGCAGCAAAAGCAAAAAGCAGCCACTAACGAGCACAGGACTCTACTACACAGTAAGGCAAGCAAGCCCATGGCAAGCACAGGAGCCTGCCAATTAATAGCTAAACAGCAATAACAGCTATAAATTCAATCCAGCACATTCCAATCAAATCTGTTACTATCTCAAACTCTTCGTGTCCCATGTTGGGCGCCAAAAAAGGACTGTTGTGGTTTTACCCCAGCCAGCAGCTGAGCACCACGCAGTCACTCGCTCACTCCCCCACAGCGGGATGTGGGAAAGAATTGGAAGTGTCAACGTAAGAAAACTCATGGGTTGAGATAAAGACAGTTCAATAAGCAAAGCAAAAGCCACACGTGCAAGCAAAGCAAGACGTCGGCAGGCAGGTGTTCAGCCATCTCCAGGAAAGCAGGGCTCTGTCACATGTAACAGTGACTCGGGAAGACAAACGCCATCACTCCAAATGCTGCCGCTCCCCCCTGTCCTTCCTCTACCCCAAGCCGTTTATAAGCTGAGCATGACGTCATATGGTATGGAATGTCCCTTTGGTCAGTTGGGGTCAGCTGTCCCGGCTGTGTCCCCTCCCAACTTCTTGTGCATCCCCAGCCATCCTGCTGGCAGGGCAGTGTGAGGAGCAGAAAAGGCCTTGACTCTGTGTAACAACAACAACAACAACAACAACAACAACAACAACAACAACAACAGCAAGAACAGCAACAACAGCAAGAACAGCAACAACAACAACAAAAACATCTCTGTGTAACAAAACCATCTCTATGTTATCAACACTGTTTCCAGCACAAATCCCAAACATAGCCACAGACTGGCTACTGGGAAGAAAATTAACTCTGTCTCAGCTGAAACCAGGACACCAGATTAAACCCGAGATGGGTTTTGGTTTTCCTAATCCCATCTCTGCATGCTTAGGAAGTTGTCACTCATGTCCTCCAGAAGCCTTCTGGATGGCTTGTGCCCTGCTATGTTGCCCCTCAGGCAACTACCAAGGTGGTTGCATTCCCCCATGAGGACCAGCATGTGAGAACATGAGGCTTCTTCCAGTGGTCTGAGGAAGGTCGTCTCCACTTCTTCCTGATCGAGCACTCAATAACAGGCAGTCACTAAAAGGTCACTCATGTTGGTTTGCCTGCTAATTCTGACCCATAAGCTCTCGACTGGCTCATCATTTATCCCAAGGCAGAGCTCCATGCCTTCCCACTGTTCTCTCACTTAAAGGGGAACTTCTTCTCTGCAAAAAAACGTCTAGGTCATTCTGAAGATGTGTAATCCCTCCCTCCCTCCCTCCCTCCCTCCTAGCACTCCAGCTGTGTGAGGTATCCCAGAATGTCTCTTTTCCCAATGGGATCACAGCTCCATAACTGCCCACAAACTTCTAATTCCTCTTCTTGGTTCCCCACGCTGTGCTCATTAGTGCACAGGCACTTCAGAGAGGTGCCCAGCCGTGCTGATTGTCCAGAAAAGGAATGAGATCGTTCACCACAAGGCTGTCCCAATGGCACTGTCTGACTTGGGTGCATTCGCTTGAGGTGATTCCACTCCAGCCCTGATTTCCTGATGGTTATCTTCCTTTTGTTCATATCACACTTTGCTGGCCTATTCCATCCATCACTGCCTCACATGACTGTTGGCTATTCTCACTGCTCCAAAATTCCCACCTAGGCCACCAAGCCCTTGTCCATCACCCCCAGAGCCATGTAGTGATGCTCAATACTTTCCCAGTTTGGATGCATCCTTGGTACCTACATGGAAGAACACCAGGGGATAATAGTCCAAAGGCCAGAAAAGCTTCATCAGCCTCTCAGCAATGCACCTGTTGATCAAGGACGGTGGACAGAGTTTGTTAGAAGCTGCTCAAGGTTACTAGCCACTTGCTGGGAGTCAAGGAATCCTGTGACTCTCCTGACCTGGCAGCAAAAGGCACCCGCAGCTTCCTCAGAGAGTTCCCTGGAGGCCCCCAGTGATCTCAGACAAAGTCCCCAGGAAACGTTTTCAGGACACTGTTGAAGAAAGCCCTGAGGAACATGGTGGGAATTTACTGTTCATCCTGAAGTGAGCGGGAGGTTGCTCTGGAGTACTCCCAAGGTCCCTTCTGGCCTGAATGCTTTGGTGTTTCTGTCTCATCTCTGAGAGCAACTTTCCAGATTTCTCCAGCTACTGCTGTCCTTCCCTGAGCCTTCACTTAAATGAAAGAGCAAGCCAAGGTCGGTGTTAACATGGTAACCATCCCAGAAACACCAAGTGAGGGTACAAAGCAAGCAAAACCAGGGCCGATGAGGAAAGGGCAACCAGAGGTGGGCTGTTTGTATGGGAGGGCAAGAGGGTGATCAAAGGGAGGAATCTGGGAGGGGCAAAAGAGGCCAAAAAGAAAATACAAGGTGAAGGCAAGGATATGATCAGGGCTGTTTGGAGGTACTTGCCAAATGGCCTTCAGCTTGAGAGAGACTGACTGGAGTGGGACAAGAAAGCTGCACTTGATCCAACCATACTTAGGTCTGACTTTTTTCCATGGTGACAGGGAACCTGAGTGCTTTCCCTACCACTACCAAGGGAAGAGCCCTGTAGTGGAGGGAAACACAAAATCCTTTGGGCTGGAAGGGACCTCAGGAGGGCTCTAGTCCAACCTCCTGCTCACAGGAGGGTCATACTCACTGCTCACAGTTATAGGGTCACACCAACTTGCACAGGACACAGAAACATAGAATCATAGTATCATAGAATCATAGTCATAGGGTCACAGAGTCACAGAGTCATAGAATCATAGAATCACAATGAGCAGGGTTGGACAAGGCCAGGTCGGATGGGGCTTTGGGTAGCCTGGGCTAGTGGAGGGTGTTCCTGCCCATGGCAGGGCTGTTGGAACTAGATGATCTTTAAGGTCCCTTCCAACAAAAAACATTCTATGATTCTATGTTTCTATGAAATTCCTTCAATTTATTATGAATCAAATCAGGGTAGTGTGATGTGAAGTAAGAAGAAATCTTCAAACACCTTTCCCCAGCCTCTCCCTTCTTCTTAGGCTTAACTTCACTCCCAATATTCTCGACCTCCTTCCCCTCCCAAGCAGTTTGTCTGTTTGTCCCAATACATTGTCTCTGCTGCTCCTTGCTCTTCAGAGGGAGGACTCCTCACACTCTTCCCCTGCTGAGCATGGGGTCCCTCTCATGGGAGAAAGTCCTCCACGAACTTCTCCAACATGAGTCCTTCCCACAGGCTGCAGTTCTTCATGGAATGCTCCAGTGTGGGTCACTTCCATGGGGTGCAGTCTTCAGGAACAGACTGCTCCAGCGTGGGTCCCCTATGGGGTCACAAGTCCTGCCACTAAAACGGCTCCAGCGTGGATTCTTCTCTCCACAGGGTCACAGGTCCTGCCAGGAGCGTAGGCTTCCCACAGTGTCACAGCCTCCTTTAGGTGCATCCACTTGCTCCAGAATGGAGTCCTCCGTGGGCTGGAGGTGGATAGCTGCTCCACTGCTAACTTCCATGGGCTGCTGGGGGACAGCCTGCCTCACCATGGTCGTCTCCACGGGCTTCAGGGGAATCTCTGCTCAAGCACCTGGAGCACCTCTTTCCCATCGTTCTTCACTGACCTTGGTGTCTGCAGAGTTGTTCCTCTCACATCTTATCACTCCCCTCTCTCTGACTGCATTTGCTCCTGGTCATTTGGTTCTTTTCCCTCCCTTCTTAAATAAGTTATCACAGAGGTGCTACCACCATGGCTCATTGTCTCGGCCTTGGCCAGTGGTGCATCGATCTTCGAGCTGGCTGGCATTGGATCTATTGGACATAGGGGAACCTGCTGGCATCTTCTCACACAAGCTACCCCTGAAGCTCCCCCTGCTATAAAAACCTTGCCATGAAAACTGAATACATCCACTGATCCTGGTCTGGCAGGTTTTGAAATCACATTCAGTGTTTTGGAGACTGTGTTCATGGTAATTCCTGCCTGTGTCTGTAGAGCCCTGCAACTCCTCATGGCTCAAGCCATGAACAAGGCCACCTGCATACAGGTCTGCATTAGGACGACCATGGCCACCCAGACTATCTTGAGACTGGTTGAAGTGTGCTTTCAGAGATGGTGGAGTTTTTCTCAACATTGGGAAGCAACACGAGAAAGAAATAATGGCACAAAGTGAAGCTTTGGAAGTTGAGACTGGATAGGAAGGTTTCACGGAACTTTGAATTACATGAAACATCACTCCAAGTGCAGTGCTGTGGTACAAGAGGCCACCCAGAAAGAGTCTGGATTAGCCAAAGCTTTGTATTTCAACGAACAGCCCATGAAGATGGAGAGATATCAGTCAGGGTAGGAAGATGCTCAAGTGAGAGCAAGGTTGGCAAGCACAGTGGATGTCCAGAGCCTTCAAGGAAACAGGTGCAGGCTTAGGACACCATAGGACAACCTGTGGTGGAGATGGTCAAGGGAGCTGACAAAGTTGAAAGCCCCCAACAGAGCTGAGGTCTTGCTCCCATTGGCTGTGGCTGTTGTCTGGGTCACCAAGGCCTACCAGGAGACACCTAATCCTTACAGCACGAGGGCCTAATGGCCTCCTTGTCTCCACCCAAGAGCCTGGGAGGTGTTGTATCATCATCCTGCACTTGGCATTGCACATCCCCACAAACCTCTGCCCCAGGAAGAGCCCTGAGACCTGGGTGTTGGACAGGACCTCCCTTCGCAGGGGCTGGGGGTCACAGCTTGGCCCTGTGGCTCAATAAAACACACCCAGGATTACTCAGCATCAGAGCCACCTTGCCATTGCCTTTGCCTACCTGTCATCACTGCCTCCACTTGCCTGCTCTAACCAGCCCCAGAGTTGCTTTGTCAGGGATGGCCCTCAGGGGGACCCATTAATGCTCCAAGAAACTGTGGAGTTTGCATCGCACTGTGACTTCTGGAGAGGTTTCATCAGCTTCCTCTCAGGGCCTGAGCTTCATGGACTCATCCCCAAACCCACCAGAGGGGTCATTAACATGCCGCCTTGGGCTGGTCCTCTGATGCTGGTCTCCTGGGATGGAGGGAGCTCATGGCAAGTGGGCTGTGCTGCAGAGAGACATCTCTGCCCAGGAGCAGCTCCTCTGCCAAGCGCAGCAGGGCTGAGGGCACTGCCAGGGTATCTCAGGGAGATGAGCAAGGCAGGTGAAGAGCTTAAAGGCGGTCAGGACTGGGAGTATGACTGAGAGCTCATGGAAGGAGAAATCTTGAGAGCCCTTGACACGGTAAGACTCTGGGTGCAGGGCAATGCAGCTGTAGTTCCTGGAGACATCTCCTAAAGCTGGAACAGCTGAAGCTTATGGAGGGGGTGGGCTTTTTTAGGCAATTTTGAATAGCTGTGTAGCCACAGTTTTCAGCTGGAGGTGCCCAGGGCTGTACTTCAGAGGACGGTCCCTCCACACCAGGGGAATCTTCTGCCTTCCCGTGTCAACTCTCAGCCTGCTCAGGGAGCTCCCCATGCAACTGCAGGGAGAAGCTGTGGGTGGAAGGAGCGACCCCCTGGAAGGGCAGGGCAGGGTCCTTCTGCTGGTCTGAGGGTGCTGTGTGGGTCAGGGTTATTCACAGCTCCAGATCACCCCTGGGACATTTCCCAGGGCACTTTTCAAGAAGCACGTCAAGACAGGGGCTACATGGAAAGAAAGGTGCTTCCCAGGGTTGGTGCTTTCAATTCCCTGCTGTGATGGTCGGAGGAAACAGTGATGCAGCTGTCAGGTTTGCACAGGAGACCAAGACTCCTCCAGCATTACAGTGAGTAATGAACAGGTTTTTCAAGGCACCTGATAAAGTCACTTCACCCTTTCCTCTGCCTACAGAAAGCATTCACATCACCTTTGTGGTGCCTTCAGGGTTGATCTGCTCTTCTCCTTAAGACCTGCCAACACAGAGGTGCCCCTGGGCAGTGCCCTGCTGCCAGGAGGGGTCTGCAGGGCAGAGCTGAGCACACAGAGGGTGGGATGGGCTCTGTGAGCAGGGACAGGGAGGAGAGGTGTGGGCAGAGCACCAGCTCCTGGCAGGGACAGCTCCAGGCAGCAGAGACATGGGCAGGGAGTGGGAGGAAACTGCAGCCAAGCCCTGGGCTAGGCTGCCTTCGGGCTGCTCTCTTGTGGTCCCTCACTCTAGATGTCTGCTGAGCAATGAGGTGACTCTCCATTTAAGATATCCCATCTTCAGGAGACTTGATTTTCTGCTTAGTGCATCTCACTGGTCTCGCGTGCTGTCCCCCAGAAAGGCACGGCTCTCCTGTAGGATCCCAGGGAGTGCTGAGCCATCCCTCATGGGTTGCCAGTCTCCTCTCAGATTCCTTTGCTTCTCTCTGAGATGGGCTGTGTCCTGCCCTCTCCATCACAACTCCACCTATGTGCTTGAAAAAGAAGAGTTTACAGATCTGCCCTTTGAAACAGCACTCCCTTGCTCTCATTAGAATCTAGCTGCTTTTTTTTTTAAAGAGTAATTTGTGTGCACAGCCATCCTCAATGTAGAAGAAGCAAAAGCACAGGGCATCTGGGACCAAGACTGATGGGCAATGCAGCTCTCCTGACTCTGCACTGAGACACAGAGACCTGAGCCCTTTTCCCTGTCTTGTCCTAAGAGTCCACACTTTCAGTCATAAAAAAGGGGATTTCTTCCCTTAAAAATACTCACCAGAAGTGATGGTGGAAACGAAAAAAACAACAGAGAAAATCACCATAAAGACATGCTCAGCCTCTCTTCTGCAGCCCACACTCTCTGGAGTGGTGAGTGCAGATATTGAACATTTCCATCAAGGGTGAATTGCATCTGACAGCCCTGGTGACCATCGGGGGTGTCAAGAACCAGCTCCCATGTACTCACTGCAGCAGGGCAGAGCTGACTCCTTGGCAGCACAGGGGCAGAGGTCCTGCTCCTCACAGCACACTCAGCCAGCACAAAGCAAAGAGAGGAAAAGCCTTGGAATTGGGGGAGGGGGATGGGATGTCTATGAAAAATGGAGTGGCTTTGCTCAGAGAAGTCTGTTGTAATTTTCCCGTCTTTTCCTCCTTAGGACAATGTCCGTCTGTCAAGAACAAGGATATGACCAACTGCAGCTCCATGACCCACTTCCTCCTCCTGGCATTTGCAGACACACGGGAGCTGCAGCTCTTGCACTTCTGGCTCTTCCTGGGCATCTACCTGGCTGCTCTCCTGGCCAATGGCCTCATCATCACTGCCATAGCCTGCGACCACCACCTCCACACCCCCATGTACTTCTTCCTCCTCAACCTCTCCCTCCTCGACCTGGGCTCCGTCTCCACCACTGTGCCTAAAGCCATGGTCAATTCCCTCTGGAACACAAAGGTTATCTCCTACACAGGATGTGCTGCACAGG
The DNA here is from genome assembly GCF_028858705.1 of Grus americana. Classification (NCBI taxonomy): domain Eukaryota; kingdom Metazoa; phylum Chordata; class Aves; order Gruiformes; family Gruidae; genus Grus; species Grus americana. Next base: position 908,870 of record NC_072878.1, on the reverse strand, counting down.
TCTTTTTCTTTTACTTTCTTATGCCAGCACAGTATTATCTTCTCACTGTCATGTCCTATGACCGCTACGTTGCCATCTGCCAACCCCTGCACTACGGGACCCTCCTGGGCAGCAGAGCTTGTGTCCACATGGCAGCAGCTGCCTGGGGCAGTGGGTTTCTCTATGCTGTGCTGCACACGGCCAATACATTTTCAATTCCACTGTGCCATGGCAATGCCTTGGACCAGTTCTTCTGCGATGTTCCCCAGATCCTCAAGCTCTCCTGCTCAGATGCCTACCTCAGGGAGTTTGGGCTTATTGTGGTTAGTGCCTGTTTATTCTTTGCGTGTTTTGTTTTCATTATGCTGTCCTATGTGCAGATCTTCAGGGCTGTGCTGAGGATCCCCTCTGAGCAGGGACGGCACAAAGCCTTTTCCATGTGCCTCCCGCACTTGGCCGTGGTGTCCTTGTTTATCAGCAGTGGCATGTTTTCCTACCTGAAGCCCAACTCCATCTCCTCCCCATCCCTGGACCTGGTGGTGGCAGTTCTGTACTCGGTGGTGCCTCCAGCAGTGAACCCCCTCATCTACAGCATGAGGAACCAGGAGCTCAAGGGTGCAGTTCAGACACTGATGACTAGATGTTTTTCAGAAGCAATATACTGCCCATCTCCTCCTACAGTTCACCCGTAACAGAACTCATGACAGGCCCAGCCTGTCTTTTGTATGTTTTCTAGTTGTTGATGTTATTCTTGATTTTAGCTTTTAAAATTTTCTTTTTTTCAGTTGTGATAATGTTGTCCACAAAATTTTCATTATTCATACCAATTCTAATTCATTAATGACCTGTCTGATTTGATCCAGAGAAATTCTAAATTAATTTCCACACCCCCTGTGCATTAAAACATTAAAAACGACACTGCAGTGACATTTGTGACTGAGATTTTTCCTCTGAGACCTTCTCTGGAGCTGCAGAGGCAGTTCCTGTATACAGAGTCCCTGCACAGCAGATCTGTGACAGAGCTGGCCTCTCAAGAGAGGTTTACCATCAGTGGAATTCAATAGACTGGATCCAGTGCAGCACCCAAACACATCTCATGG
>NC_072878.1:800488-907692 GCF_028858705.1 Grus americana | reverse complement strand
TGAGAGCAGCCCTGAGGAGAGCCTTGGGAGAGCCCTGAGCCTTGGGCGTGTTGGTGATGAGAAGCTCAACATGAGCCGGCAATGAGCGCCTGCAGCCCAGAAAGCCAACCGTGTCCTGGGCTGCATCAAATGCAGCGTGACCAGCAGGTCAAGGGAGGGGACTCTGTCACTCTGCTCTGCTCTCATGAGACCCCACCTGCAGGACTGCGTCCAGCTCTGGGGTCCCCAGTACAAGAAAGACATGGAGCTGTTGGTGTGAGTCCAGAGGAGGCCAGGAAGATGATCAGAGGGCTGGAGCACCTCTCCTGTGAAGACATACTGAGAGAGTTGGGTTTGTTTAGCATGGAGAAGAGAAGGTTCTGGGGAGACCTAATTCTTTCTAGGTCTTCCAGTACCTGAATGGGGCCTACAGGAAAGCTGGAGAGGGACTGTTTATCCGGGAGTGTCGTGATAGGACAAAGGGGAATTGGGTTTAAGCTAAAAGAGGGTAGATTCACACTAGATGTTTGGAAGAAATTCTTCATTGTGAGGGTGGTGAGGCACTGGAACAGGTTGCCCAGAGAAGCTGTGGATGCCCCATCCCTGGATGGTTTGAAGGCCAGGTTGGATGGAGCTTTGGGCAGCCTGGTCTAGTGGAGGGTATCCCTGGCCATGGCAGAGGGGCTGGAACTAGATGACCTTTGAGGTCCCTTCCAAACCCAAGCCATTCTGTGATGATTCTATGATGATTCTAACAGAAGGAGACATTCAGAAAGCTGGTCAAAATCTCCTTTTATGAAGGAAAAAGAAACAAACAAACAAACAACCCCCCCCCCAACACCAGTTTAGACTTAAACAACAGATGAGCAGAGCTTTAAGTGATGTGGAGGGAAGTGATGCCATCTGTCCCAGGTAAGTTTTTGTACTCCAGTGATAGAACAGAGTGGGGTAAATTCAGTGTTATAATCACAGTCAGTTCCTTGGCAGGTAGAACTGGTGGAGAATTTTTATTGTCATTCCTGTTCTGTCTAGTGAGAGGGTGCATACAGAGTGCGTATAACAGAAAGAATCTCAGAAGATTATGAAAAAGTGAAAGATTTGAAACAGGGAGGAAATACCTTAAGAGAAGAGAAGAAAGAGAAGAGAAGAGAAGAGAAGAGAAGAGAAGAGAAGAGAAGAGAAGAGAAGAGAAGAGAAGAGAAGAGTTCAAGCTGGAAGGGACCATCTACTCCAACTGCAGAACAGGGCTATAATCACTCAAGCCATTAAAGGTCAAAGGGGCTTTGGATTATTGGGTGTGCAGTCACTGGTGTGTACATGTTCTGGCAGGGGCTTTTCCAAAGGCAACCATCACCTCAGCCGATGTACCCCCACTGTGAACTTATCCACAGGTCACTGTCCATTTGACTCCTGTTCACACCAGAGTTTTAGCAAGTTCCCTTGCTGTCCCCAAAGCTACTCGCTGGTGGGAGCAGAGTGGAGAAAAGAAGAGATGAGATGCCCTGCAGGACTTCATGCTTACAAAGAAGGAAGAGCTGGTCAGAGGTGTAACACTCAGGGGTGAGAAAGTAGAGTGTAGGATCCTGAGAGAAGGGAAGAAGGCCAAGAGCAGGTCTTCAGGAGAGCAGAAGCTGACCTCCTGGCCGCCATGCTTCAAAGAATCCCATGGGATAAGGCCCAGCAGAGAAGAGAGGTGCAGAGAGATGTTTGATGCGCCTAATGCAGAAAGTCAAGAAAAGGTGGCCAGAGGAAGGCATGGATGAGAAAGGAGCTCCTGACAAAAACCAAGCATGCAGAGGAAGCACAGAGAAGGTGGAAGGTGGCTGCCTTCCAGCCTCAATGGTGCTGTGCTGCTGGGCTGGAGAGAGACATTTGTACGTGAGTGTCTGTCTGTACATGGGGGAACTGGGGAGCTGAGGTGATCCTGGGGCCAGCTCCTCTATAGACGGAAGGTCTAAGACCAGCTCCTGGAGGGATCCATGTTGTCTGTGTGTCTACACAGCTATACATTTTCCTCTAATATCACCATGCGTACAAACAGCCCCACCCTCCTTTCTCCTTTCTCCACTGACCCTGGTTTGGTTTGCTTTGCACCCTCCTTTGGTGTTTTGCAGACTCTCTTCATGGCAATTCCTACCTGGGTCTGTAGAGATCTGCAACTCCTCATGCTGTTCTCTTGTGAGAGAGACCTGGAGAAACTCGGGGATTTGGCCAAAAGAAACCTCGTGACGTTGACAAGGAGAATTGGCCAGTCTGGCCTCAGGGAGAAGAACCAACGTGTACATGAGGGCCAGCTGGGACCTGCTGTGCTGAGGAGGGACTCTGAGGAGGAGAAGGGCCTGGCAACTGCAAGGGACACCAGACGAGCCAGGGGTTTCTGCTCACTGTGAAGAAGGCCACTTGCATACGGGGCTGCATTAGGATGAGCACGGTCACCCAGAGCAGGGCAGTTCTTCTGGCCCTTGACACCGCACTGGTGGGGACCCCCACACATGGCTTTGTCCCAGTTCTCGGCTCCCTCTTTTGCTGGAGCTGGGAGGAGCTGGAGAGTGGCCAGAGGAGATGTGGCCAGGTGGAGTTTGGGGCCTTAAGCAGATGGGCTGTGTGGAGGGGCTGAGAGACCTGGGCTTCTTTGGCCCCTTTGCCCAGTGTTGGAGAGGCTCAGGGCAGTCTAGGAGTAGCCTGAGACTGCTTGAAAGGTGGTTTCAGAGATGGTGGAGATTTTCTGAAAACTGGGAAACATCATGAGAAAGAGAAGATGCCACCAAGTGCATCTTGGGAGGTTGAGATGGGACACGAGGAGAAAGAAATGTCCCTGCAAGTGCAGTTCTGTGGTACAAGAGGCCACCCAGCAAGAGTCTGGATCAGTCAGAGCTTTGCATTTCAATGAACAGTCTGTGAGGATGGAGAGATATCAGTAAGGGTGGGAAGACGCTCAGGTGACACCCAAGTTGGAAAGCAGGCTGGGTGTCAAGAGCCTGCAGGGAAAGAGGTGCAGGTGTGGGACACCGTAGGACATGCTGTGGTGGAGACATCTGGGGGCAGTGGTAAGGCTGAAAGCCCCCAACACAGCCAAGGTCTTGGTCTGCTGGGCTGTGGCTGTTCTCTCTGCAGGTGATGCCTGTGAGGAGACATCTTCTCATTAGAGCACCAGGACTTCATTGCCCCCTTGTCACAACCTGTGAGCCTGAGAAAAAGTGTGTGGTAGTCCTGCTCTAGGCATTGCACATCCCCACATCACACTGGCCCAGGAAGAGCCCTGAGCCCTGTGTGTGAGGGACAGGGTCTCCCCTCCCAGGGGCTGGGGGTCACAGCTTGGCCCTTTGGCTTGATCAAACACACCCAGGATTACTCAGCATCAGAGCCACCTTGCCATTGCCTTTGCCTACCTGTCATCACTGCCTCCACTTGCCTGCTCTAACCAGCCCCAGAGTTGCTTTGTCAGGGATGGCCCTCAGGGGGACCCATTAATGCTCCAAGAAACTGTGGAGTTTGCATCGCACTGTGACTTCTGGAGAGGTTTCATCAGCTTCCTCTCAGGGTCTGAGCTTCATGGACTCATCCCCAAACCCACCAGAGGGGTCATTAACATGCCGCCTTGGGCTGGGCCTCTGCTTCTGGTCTCCTGGGACGGAGGGAGCTCATGGCAAGTGGGCTGTGCTGCAGAGAGACAGCTCTGGCCAGGAGCAGCTCCTCTGCAGAGCCCAGCAGGGCTGAGGGCTCTGCCTGCAGGCACCGAGGGGAGAACAGCGAGGCAGAGAGAGCTTAAAGGCAGTTGGAAATGGGAGGCTTGCTGAGAGCTCAGGGAAGGAGAAATCTTCAGAGCCCTTGACACGGTAAGTCTCTGGGTGCAGGGCAATGCCGATGCGGTTCCTGGAGGCATCTCCTCAAGCTGGCAGAGCCCACAGCTGCTGGGATGTGCCAGGTGGACTCCCTGTGCAGAGGCAAGTTTGAGTGGCTGGGAATGCAGGTGTGCAGGCAGGGGTACCCAGTTGTGTCCTGCAGAGCAGGGTCCCTGCAGCCCAGGGGCTGTGTGCCGGGGCAGGGACCCTGCCTTCTGCCAGGGTCAGCCCTCAGCCTGCCCGGGGAGCTGCCCAGGGCACTGCAGGGAGAAGCTGTGGGTGGAAGGAGCGACCCCCTGGAAGGGCAGGGCAGGGTCCTTCTGCTCTTGAGAGGGTGCTTTGTTTGTGAGGGCTGATTAGAGCTTGAGATTGCCCCTGGGACATTTGCCATGGTACTTCTCAAGGAGCATTGGGATCCCCTTGGGCAGTGCCCTGGTGCCAGGAGGGGTCTGCAGGGCAGAGCTGAGCACACAGAGGGTGGGATGGGCTCTGTGAGCAGGGACAGGGAGGAGAGGTGTGGGCAGAGCACCAGCTCCTGGCAAGGACAGCTCCAGGCAGCAGAGACATGGGCAGGGAGTGGGAGGAAACTGCAGCCAAGCCCTGGGCTAGGCTGCCTTCAGGCTGCTCTCTTGTGGTCCCTCACTCTAGATGTCTGCTGGGCGTTGTCTGCTGAGCAATGAGCTGACTCTGCCTTTAGGACATCCCATCTTCAGGACATCGGACTGTCTGCTTTGCCTGTGCTGCTGGGCTTGGCAGCTGCCCCAGAAGAGCACAGCTGTGCTGTAGGATCCCAGGGAGTGCTGAGCTTTCCCTTGGAGGTCAGTTCTCTCCTCTCAGAGGCCTTTGTTTCTCTCTGAGAGGGGCTGTGTCCTTCTCTCTCCATCACAACTCCACCTCTGGGCTGGGAAAGAGAAGAGTTTGCAGATCTGCCCTTTGAATCATGACTCCCCTGCTCTCCTTAGTGTCTTTTGGGGGGGATTATTTAAAAGTAATTTCTGTTTGTCATCATCTTCAAGGCAGCAGAAGCAACAGTGCAGGGCAGCTGGGTGACAGTCTAATGGACACTGCATCTCTCCTGACTCTGCACTAAGCTACAAAGAGCTGAGCCTTTTTGCCTGTCCTGTCTCAAGACTCTTCCCATTTTCCATTATGAAATGAGCATTTCTAACCCTCAGAAGAATATTCCCAGATGTGATTGTGGAAAATGAAAACACAGAAAACACTTATATTAGCATGCTAAGCCTCTCTTCTGCAGCCCACACTCTTCTGAGTTGTGAGATCAGAGATTGAATTTTTCCAGTAAATGTGGATTGCATCTGACATGGGTTTTGAATATTGGAGCTGTCACAAACCAGCTCCATGTACCCACTACAGCTCAGCACAGCTGACTCCTCAGCTCCTCACAACACACTCAGCCAGCACAAACCAGAGAAAGGAAATGTATTTCAATTGGGGGGTGTTTCTATGAAAAAGAGAGTGGTTTTGCTCAGTGGATTCTGTCCTAACTTTTCCCTGTCCTTTCGTTATTAGAACTGGCCCCCATGCGAAGAAACAGCAGATGTCCAACGGCAGCTCCATCACTGAGTTCCTCCTCCTGGCATTCGCAGACACACGGGAGCTGCAGCTCTTGCACTTCTGGCTCTTCCTGGGCATCTACCTGGCTGCTCTCCTGGCCAATGGCCTCATCATCACTGCCATAGCCTGCGACCACCACCTCCACACCCCCATGTACTTCTTCCTCCTCAACCTCTCCCTCCTCGACCTTGGTACCATCTCTATCACGGTCCCTAAAGTGATGGCCAACTCACTCTCAGACAACAGGTCCATCTCCTATGCAGGATGTGCTGCTCAACTCTTTCTGATTGTCTTCCTGCTTGGAGCTGAGTACGCCCTTCTCACTGTCATGGCCTATGACCGCTACGTTGCCATCTGCCAACCCCTGCACTACGGGACCCTCCTGGGCAGCAGAGCTTGTGTCCACATGGCAGCAGCTGCCTGGGGCACTGGGTTTCTCAATGCTGTACTGCACACGGCCAATACATTTTCTATACCACACTGTCATGGTAATACTGTAGAACAGTTCTTCTGTGACGTTCCCCAGATCCTCAAGCTCTCCTGCTCAGACACCTACCTCAGGGAAGTTGGGCTTCTTATTTTAAGCTGTTTTTTAGGTTTTGGCTGTTTTGTTTTCATTGTGCTGTCCTATGTGCAGATCTTCAGGGCTGTGTTGAGGATCCCCTCTGAGCAGGGACGGCACAAAGCCTTTTCCATGTGCCTACCTCACCTGGCCGTGGTCTCCCTCCTTGTCAGCACAGGCATATTTTCCTACCTGAAACCCCCCTCCATCTCCTCCCCATCCCTGGACCTGGTGGTGACTGTTCTGTACTCGGTGGTTCCTCCAGCAGTGAACCCCCTCATCTACAGCATGAGGAACCAGGAAATCATAGATGCCCTGTGGAAACTATTTGAATACAATCTACTTCAGATCAAGAAGACCCCCATTATCCCACCAGGGCTCCCTCTGTATTTCAGGAAGAGCCAGGAGTAGCTTTTCTTCATATGGGTCTGTATTTTTTTGTGTTCTTCTTTTCTCCTTAGGATTTTTGTTTATTTTATACCTGTGATATTAGTATTCTTTGCCTGTTACCTCTTTTTACTTGACCCAAACACCTCATGTACATATGGGTCCAGGCTGCCTGTCTAGATAAACTCCATGGAGAAAGCAGTGGGAATTCTCTCAGCTCCCATCTGTGCACATCTCCTCTGGAGCTGGAGGAGCAGCCCCAGCATGCAGGAGGGTTCAGGAGCCAAATGCCCAGCTGCCCCATGGAGCAGCAGCCTGGGTTGCCCTTGGGGCTGCCCCTCGCTGCCTCAGCGGGCACTCCCTGTCCGCTGCCTTCACGTCGGGGCTGCTGCTGCCCTGGAGCCATGGCCAAGGCCAGCAGCAGGACGCGGCCTGGACAGGGCTGCTCTCTCCTCCCTTCCACACTGTCCTGCTGTGTCCTGGCATTGCTGTTACCCCCAAGGTCTCGTGTAACTTGTGACAGTCCTGCTGTCTCTACAGTGGCATCCCTGTGCCTGAAGGCAGGAGCAGGCCATGTGGAGCAGCGTGCCAGAGCTGGCCTCTCTGCTAGCACCACCATAACCAGAAGGGCTCCTCAGGGCACGGCCAGAAGGCTGGACACCCCTTCCAAAGCTGCTGTCAGGAATACACCCAAGAAGCTGCTCCCTCCAAAGGACTTTTGCTCTTTGGGGTTCTTGATGGATTCAGGGGGACAAGCTCAGAGTCCCAGGGGGATCTGTTAGGGAGCAAGGGCTGGATGAAGACCTTCCTTCTTGGTTGCACATGTCCATTCAGACAAGAACTGGTCTTTGGCTTATCTACCTGGTGCTGTCCCACCTGCAGTGGGGCTGATGGCAGATGTCATCCTGGAGAAGAATGGAGATCTGCCAGGAGAAGTGAGGGGATCTCCAGGAATAGTGTGTGAGTCGGAGGTGGCAGAGAGTGGCACCTCATAAAATGAGTGACAATCCAAGGAGGAGCGTCCCAGAGGAGAAGGCAAACCTGAGGAGACCATGGGCTAACGAGGGCTCTGCAATGGCAGGAGAGGCTGTGAGGAGCCAGAAGGCAAAGGGACATAAGTCTAGACAGTGGTTCATCACACCATCATGGAAACCCTGTGGGCTGGACCTAGTGCAGCCCTCCCCTGCCCTTTGTGCCACTGGAGACACACCATGGTCCTGCCAAGCACTGTCCTTGTCTTCTGAGCCATCAGGGAAGATGGAAAGGGGCTCAGCAGCTGTGATCCCCTCTGGCTGGCTCTGCTTCCCACCCTGACCAGCATGGCCAATCAGGGTCACCCCATGGCCCCGGGGCACCACAGCCCCCTCGCTCTGCAGAGCAGCCCCACCAGCTTGGGGCCCTGCAGGGAGCATGGGGAGGGAACCAGGAACGGCCGGCCAGGCCAGCACAGACATGCTCACCTGGGGAAAGGCTCTCTGCAGAGCAGGGATGACTCTGGAGGAGATCAAAGGAGCATTTCTGTGCCTGAAAGGAGGAATCAATGAGAAAGGGAAACCTCTTTCTGCAGGCACCCACTGGCAGCAGGCTCTTCTGTCCCCTGGCCGGGACTCTTGGTGGCATGGAGAGAGCGAGAAGGTGCCCCAGGGCATTCATCACCCCCCAGCCTCTCCCATCAGCCATTTCCAGCCCTGGTCACTCCCCCAGTTCTTGGTGGTTGGGCTCTGTGGCCATCTCCTTCCTGCTGTTGGTCTTGGTGCCTGTGTTGGGGAAACAGCCAGCCCTGCCCCAGCCTCCTGCCTTGCCCAGACCTTGGCAGAGCCCCGAGCAGGGCTGTCTGGGAACCCGTGCATGGGACATAGCTGGGGCTTGGCTGGGGCTGGGCACTGCTTGGCTGCAGAAGAAGGAGGGCTGCTGAGGATGGACACTGAGGTCTGGCATGGGCACTTGTGGTGGAGGACGCATCCCTGCCCCAAACACACCCTGTCCTGTGCAGTGTCTGATGATGGGGGCCCTGGGGGCATGTGTGGGGCAGTGGGGCTGCACAGGGGCAGGGATGGGTCACGGATGGGAGCCACAACACAACGATGAGGAGGTGGAAGCCGGGACAGGCTATGAAGGAGGAATTTAGAAAGATGACCTGAGTGTGTGGGCATGTGTTTAGGAAAGCCAGAGCTCGGCTGGAGCTGATGGGGGCTGCAGGCACCATCAAGAGCAAAATGAAGAGCTTCAGCCACTGTGTTTGAAGTAAAAGGCTGAACAAGGAACATGCTGCTGAATGATGAGGGGGGTCGTAACAGCAGACACAGGTGGGGCTGAGTGACTCAACGCCTTCCTTGCCTTAGACTGTGCTCAAAAGTTCTGCCAGGCCTCTGCTCAGTGAAAGGGCTGAAGGAGGAGGAGAGCAGGTATTGAGAGGAACCTCATGAAACCCCCCAAGGACAAGTGCCAGGTTCTGCCCCTGCAGGGGACTCACGCTGGCAATGGCACAGGCTGGGGACTGCCTGGCTGGGGAGCAGCTCTGTGGGAAAGGTCTTGGTGGGCAGGGAGCTGGACAGGAGGCAGCCGTGTGCCCTGGCAGCAAGGGAGGGCAGCAGTGCCCTGCGCTGTGTGACCAGCAGCATGGCCAGGAGATGGAGGGTAGGGATTTACCCTCTCTATGTGGAAAGTTTCTAGTCCACATCCAGAACACTGTGTCCACTTTTGGGAACCCCAAGAATGGAAAGGTGTTGACCATCTGGAGTGGGTTTAGTGAAGGGCCTTGAGATGGTCAGGGGGCTGGATCAGTGTCTCTGTGAGGAAAGGCTGATGAAGCTGGGCTCCTTCAGCCTGGAGAAGGGATGGCTGAGACCTCAAAGCAAGGGGGATCTCACCTTTTTCACCATGAGGCTAGCCAAGCATTGGAACAAGCATTGATCACCGTGAGAGATTGTAAAGTCCTTTGTCCTTGCAGGTTTTCAAGACCCAGGTGGACAAAGACCTGTGGAACCAGGTCTGACCATTTACCTGGCCTGTCTTGGATTAGAGAGTTTTTCTATAGACTTCTCAACATCTACTTTGAAACTCAATGATCTTATCATCCTTAAATCTCTTGTCCAATATCTTATCAGCAGATGAGAGAACAGATGTTTATGGGGTACAAATCCTCCTGTGACCAGCAAAGACAACTAAGAAAAACATCTCCTCCAGCCTGGTAGGCTGGGAGGCACTGCCTCAGCTCTCCATTACACCTAAAGCTCATTGCATCCTCCCTTATCCACCTCAAAGGCCATGGTCTGGACCCTGAAGCTCCTACATGGAATTTTTATGAATCAGGGAAGCTGAATGCCACCCATGACTAAATGCATTCCTGGTGTTCATGAACAGCAAGGAGTTTCTCTTTCTGGTGCATTCCCAGGTCGCATGGACTCCACTTTCAGCAGCCTAATTATCTCTTCAGCCAACTCCTTCACTGGGGTTATAGCTATCCTGTCCAATCTCTCTCTCTCAAACATCTCTGGTGGGGCTGTTCCCTGTGGATGGTGAACCTCATTGGAGGCAGCTTGGACTTGGCTTGAAGTTGAGGAGCGTGGGTTATTGTTTATGAAACTTCACCCTGCTTTCCTTCTGTGTGTTTGCCATGCAGAGCAACGCGGCTGTGCCTGTGTGCAGCCAGGTCCCTAAGGAAAGCAGGTGGGAGTTGGTGCAAAGGAGCTGTAACCTCCAGCTGCAGACTTGGGTGAGAAGTGTGATGTGAGGAGAAGTGATGCAAGTCCCAGGTGGCCCATGAGAGAGATGGCAGGGCTGGGGAGGTGATGAGGAAGGTTGTCCATGCAGTGCCTGTCCTCAATGAGGAGCTCTTCCTACCCATCCTGACTTCATTAGGAGACCCCCTTGCCCAATATGGACTGGAGAATGCTACTATAACTTCTTCTGTAAATTAAAAACAAACAAACAAACAAACAAACAAACAAACAAAATCCCCAAAAACCCAACAAAAAAACCTCTAACCAAACCCAAGCTCTTAAAAATCAAAAATACTCCTTTTTGTAGGGCTCACTGAATTCTTTGAAATCTTTGACTTCACATACACCCTGGAGACCTCTCCAATTAGTTGTGTAAGTCTTGAAGACTTGCAGAAAATAACAGGAGGAGACATGGCTTGGTGCATTTTAATGAGCTCCCTGGTGTATTTGATGCTGAGACCAGGAACTAAGACACTGAGAGAAGCCTGAGGAAACCACTGAAGAAGTCACTGTCAGAAGCAATGCCTACAGTTTCAGGGAGTGTTAATGGGTCCCACTGGGATCCATCACTGACAAAGCCACCCTGGGGGCTGGTTAGAGCAGAAGACTAGAGGCAGTGATGACAGGTAGGCAAAGGCAATGTTAAGGTGGCTCTGAGGCTGAGTAACCCTCGATGTGTCACATCTGCTGCGCTTTGCAGAGGAGCTGCTCCTGGCCAGAGATGTCCCTCTGCAGCACAGCCCACTTGCCATGAGCTCCCTCTGTCCCAGAAGCCTGGACTAGCTCAGCAGCAGAGGACCAGCCCAAGGTGGCATGTTAATGACCCCTCTGGTGGGTTTGGGGATGAGTCCATGAACCTCAGGCATGGAGCAGCAGCTGAAGAGACCTCTCAAGAAGTCAAACTCAGACACAATCTCCAAAGTTTCTCAGAGTGTTAATGGGTGCCCCTGAGAACCATTACCAACAAAGCCTCCCCAGGGGCTCGTTAGAGCAGAGAACTGGAAGCAATAATGGCAGGAAGGCCAAGACAATGTAAAGGTGGCTCTGATGCTGAGGATATCTGGAATCTTTGCATCCAGCCAAACGGACAAGCCCTGACCCCCAGCCCCTGGCAAAGGGAGATCCTGTCCCTCACACACATGTTTCTCAGGGCTCTTCCTGGGGCAGTGGGGTGTGGGGATGTGCAATGCCTGGAGCAAGGCTGTGGAATGACATCTGCCAGGCTCCTGGGTGGGGATGAGGAGGCCATGAGGCCCGAGTGCCCTAAGGGTAAGGTGTTTCCTCACTGGCATCAGTGGCAGAGACAACAGCCATGGCCAAGGAGGCAAAGACCTCAGATCTGTTGCAGGGTTTCAGCTTTGCACAGCCCTAGATTGTCTCCACCACAGGCTGTCCTACAGTGTCCCACACCTGTCCCTAGTTCCCGGCATGCTGCAGACATCCACTCTGCTTCTCCACCCTGCTCTGACCTGAGCAACTCATTCCCCTGACTGCTATCTCTCCATCCCTGCGAGGTATGCCTTGAAACACAAAGCCATGGACTGAGCCAGGCTCCCTCGGGGGGTCTGATTATACCACAGCGCTGCCCTCGGAGGGACATTTCTTTCTCCTTGTGTCCACTTTAAGCATCCCAACCCTCCATTTCTGGTATGATTTCTTTCCCATGCTGTCTCCCACTATGAAGAAAAGCTCCTCCAGCTCTGGAACCACACTTCAACCACTCTATGGCTACTCCTGTACTTCCCGGAGCCTCTCCACCACTGGGCCAAAGGGCTGAAGAAGCCCATGTCCCTCAGCTTCCACATGCAGGGCATGTGCCCTGCACCCCACCTTGGCAGACCTCTTCTGGGCACTCTCCAGTGCCTCCCCACTCCTCCAAAACGGGGAGCCACACCCTGGGACACACCTGTGTGTGGGGGGCCACTGCAGGACCCAGGATTTTCTCAGGATCACAGCTCAGCCAGTCAGGTCACAGCTAGCCCTGGTCTATAGGGCTGTTCTTCCTCCTGATGCAGAACTGCCCACTTCTCCTTCTCCTCCTCAAACCCAGGCCAAGCCCCAGAGTTTCACAAGGTCCCCCTGGACTGACACTCCTTTTAGGCAGCCCTTAATTTTTGTGTGCAAGTGGCTCACCCTGATGGTGGTGTCTCCCACAAGGTAACAGCAGGAGGAGTTGCAGGATGCTGCAGATAACAGAAGGAGGTTCTAGTTCTATGGAATTAATGAACCAGGAAGGCATTACCATGACAGCCATCTCCAAAATACCAAATGAGGGTAAAAAGGAAGCTAATGCAGGGCCAGTGAAGAAAGGGTGACTGAGGATTGGGCTGTTTGTGTGCTAGGATATGTTAGTGTGAAATGGGCACCTATATAGGCACATTGTATGTGTATGCTCACAGAGCTAGACCCTCACAGTGGTCTCATGTTGCCACTAGGGCCTGAAACATTCAAAGTTCAGTGGTTCGTTGTGGATGACAGTTTCTTCAGACAGAACAGGCTCTCCTTACAGCCTGCGACAGCCATGCCTTGCAACAGGGTGACAAATGAGAGTGACACATGCAGGAAGGGATGGCATGAGGGTGATGATATTCCAACATCCCCGAGGTCCCTTGCCAACCCAATAAAATCCAGTAGAATTGGAAGAGCCCTAAACCTCTCAGGCATGCATTTGTAAGGTTGGCCTTACCAGTATGAGAGGCTGAGAGAGGTGGGGTTGTTCAATGGTGAGAAGAGAGGGCTTTGGGAAGAACTGAAAATGACCCATATACCACTACCAGGAGGTCATCAGCAAGACAGATCCAGGCTTTTCCCTGTTCTGTGTGAGGAAAAACTGTTTAGCCATGAAGTGAGTGAAGCACTGGAGCAGTGATGTTGTGCTGTGTCAGTCCCTGGAAGAGTTCAAAGGCAACATGAAGAAATCCCTGAGCAACCTGGTGTGACCTGATAGCTGCCCTTGCTGTGTGATGCACATTGGCCTCGAGACCTCCTAGGGTCCCTTCCCAGCACGAATGACTGTCCATTTCCTTCCACCACAGGTCTTCCCTTCTCCATGGTAAGGAAAGCACTCAGGTTCCCCATGACCATGAGGAAAGTCAGACTAAGTTTGGTCAGGTCATCTGTGTCATTCCTGTCCCAAACCACTCACTGCTGCTCACATGCAGAGCTGCATGGCAGGTACCCCCAAAACAGCCTTGATCTAGTGTTCTGCTTCACCGTCTATTTCCTTTCTCCCTCTTCTCTTCCCTTTGATCCTTCTTGTACCCTCCCACACTAACAGCCCACCTCTGTTCACTCTTTCCTCACTGGCCCTGGCTTTGCTGGCTTTGAAGCTGTTTCTGAGATGGTCACCATGGATAATCCTATGTTGGAAGGAAATTGCATTAAAGTAGCACCACCTTCTACTATTTGTATTACCCTGCAACTCCCCGTGCTGTTACCTTGTGAGGGACACCACCATCACGGTGACCATCTGCACACAAATATTGAGCTTCAGTCTGGGGGACCTTGAGAAACTCTGGGATTTAGAGAACAGAAACCTCTTGAAATGTTACAAGGAGAAGTGGCCAGTCCTGCACTGGGGGGAAGAATAAGCCTGGACCCGTGTGTCCCTCTGTGGAGCTTCCTGTTGTAGTCAAATGGGGAGGAATGGAGAGAGTCCTGAGGAGGATGGCCAATATAGGACGTGGGGCCTCAAGCACATGCCCTGTCTGGGGAGGCTGAAGGACCTGAGCTTCTTCAGGCTGCTGAAGCGGAGGCTCAGAGCACCACACTCACAACCTGCAGCTACTTGAAGGATGCTGTCAAAGATGCTGGAGCTTTTCTTCATAGTGGAAAAAAAAGCAGGAAAAAGGAAGAGCACCACAAAGTGTGGCTTGGGAGGCTGAGACGAGAAATGAGGAGAAGGAAATGTGCCTCCAAGGGCAGTGCTGACATAGAATAGGGTGCCCAGAGGGAGTCTGGACCAGCCCATGGCTTTCTCTTTCAAGGAACAGCCAGGGAGGATGGAGCGATATCAGTAAGGCCAGTGAGATATTGGGGTGAAATGGAAAAAAGGATTGGGTGTCTTCAAAGAAAGAGGTGCAGGTGTGGGACACTGTAGGGCAGGCTGTATTGGACACTGCTGAGGGCTGTGGCAAGGCTGAAAGACCCCAACCACAGATGACCTCTGCATCACCATGGCTATGGCTATTGTCTCTGCAGTCAGGGCCTACCAGAAGGTGCCTTCAATTGATTCAGGAAGAACTCATGACCTCCTTGCTCCACCCAGAAGGGTCATGCCAGGCATTGCACATCCCCACATCCCACTGCCCCAGGAAGAGCCCTGAGCAACATGTGAGGGACAGGGTCTCCCTTCCAAGGGGCTGGGGGTCAGGGCTTGTCCATCTGGCTTCATTTAACACTTCCAGGTTACTCAGCATCAGAGCCACCTTGACATTGGTTTTGTCTACTTGTCATTATTGCTTCCAGTTTCCTGCTCTAACGAGCCCCTGGGGAGGCTTTGTTGGTAATGTCCCTCAGGGGGACCCATTAACCCTCTGAGAAACTTTGGAGTTTACATCTGAGTTTGACTTCTTGGGAGGTTTCATCAGCTTCCTCTCAGGGTCTGAGCTTCATGGACTCATCCCCAAACCCACCAGAGGGGTCATTAACATGCCACCTTGGGCTGGTCCTCTGCTGCTGCTCTCCTGGGACAAAGGGAGCTCATGGCAAGTGGGCAGTGCTGCAGAGAGACATCTCTGGCCAGGAGCAGCTCCTCTGCAGAGCACAGCAGGGCTGAGGGCGCTGGGAGAGGAGTGAGGCAGAGAGTGGGAGGATGCTGAGAGCTCAGGGAAGGAGAAATCTTCAGAGCCCTCTACACAGTAAGTCTCTGGGTGCAGGCAAGTGCCACTGCAGTTCCTGAAGGGTTCTCCTCAAGCTGTCACAGGTCACAGCCTATGGGACCTTTCTCCGGTGTAGAAGGTAAGGGCATCCTCCAGCGCAGGGTTCCCTGCAGCACGGTCAGAGGGACAGAGCATGACGGCTGCCTTGTCCCGGGGTTGGCTGCAGGGTGTGAGGGTGGGTGTGCAGCCAGGGGTGCCCAGTTGTGTCCTTCAGAGCAGGGTCCCTGCAGCCCAGGGGCTGTGTGCTGGGGCAGGGACTCTGCCGCCTGCCCGGGTCAGCCCTCAGCCTGCCCGGGGAGCTGCCCAGGGCACTGCAGGGAGAAGCTGTGGGTGGAAGGAGCGACCCCCTGGAAGAGCAGGGCAGGGTCCTTCTGATGTCAAGAGGGTGCTGTGTGGGTCAGGGCTGCTCACAGCTCCAGATCACTCCCAGCACATGTCCCAGGGGACTTCTCAAGAAGCACATCAAGGCAGGGGCTACCTGGAAGGTAAGGTGATTTCTGAAGTCTGTGCTTTTCCCGTTTCTTGTGGTGGTGGTGGTGCAGAAATATGGTCATGGAGCTCTCAGGGTAGCACCACAGTGCGAGACACTGACAGCATGACAGCCATTGGTCAACACCTCTTCAAGGAACCTGATAAAGTCCCTTCACTCACCTCAGCCTCCTCCTCAGGTGGGAAAGGGGTAACAGGAGAAAAATCAACAAAACAAACCCCCACAGTTCTGTTCTGCACTCAGGTGAATTGGGAGAGACAATGGTCAAATCTCTCTTATATCACGGGTAGATTTAACCTGTGATCACTCCTGTTTCCTCTCTGCCTGTTGCTGCACAGCAGGACTGACTCCTCTGGAGCCCATAGAAGAGGCCCCTGCTCTGCATTGCACCCTCAGCCAGCACAAACCAAGGATCATGCCAGGATCTGTGTGCAGACAGACAGAGGACACTTGTGGTTGCTTACTGTGATGAATGGAATAGGTTCTGCTCACAGGTGTCCGTCCTAACTCTTCACTGCGTTTCTCCCCCTTGGACAGGCCCTCGTGTGCAGAGGGAACAAATGTTTAACGGCAGCTCCATCACTGAGTTCCTCCTCCTGGCATTCGCAGACACACGGGAGCTGCAGCTCTTGCACTTCTGGCTCTTCCTGGGCATCTACCTGGCTGCTCTCCTGGCCAATGGCCTCATCATCACTGCCATCGCCTGCGACCACCACCTCCACACCCCCATGTACTTCTTCCTCCTCAACCTCTCCCTCCTCGACCTGGGATCCATCTCCACCACTGTCCCTAAAGCCATGGCCAACTTAATCTGGGACAACAAGGCCATCTCCTACACAGGATGTGCTGCCCAGTTCTTTTCTCTTATCTTCATGATTTCAGCAGAATTTTATCTTCTCACAGTCATGGCCTATGACCGCTACGTTGCCATCTGCCAACCCCTGCACTACGGGACCCTCCTGGGCAGCAGAGCTTGTGTCCACATGGCAGCAGCTGCCTGGGGCACTGGGTTTCTCTATGCTGTGCTGCACATGGCCAATACATTTTCTATACCACTCTGCCAGGGCAATGCCCTGGACCAGTTCTTCTGTGAAATCCCCCAGATCCTCAAGCTCTCCTGCTCACATTACTACCTCAGGGAAGTTGGGCTTATTGTGGTTGGTGCCTGTTTATTCTTACTGTGTTTTGTTTTCATTGTGCTGTCCTATGTGCAGATCTTCAGGGCCGTGCTGAGGATCCCCTCTGAGCAGGGACGGCACAAAGCCTTTTCCATGTGCCTCCCTCATATGGCTGTTGTCTCACTATTCATCGGCACCTCATTTTTTGCTCACCTGAAGCCCCCCTCCATCTCCTCCCCATCCCTGGACCTGGTGGTGGCATTTCTGTACTCGGTGGTGCCTCCAGCAGTGAACCCCCTCATCTACAGCATGAGGAACCAGGAGCTCAAGGAGGCCCTGAGGAAACTCATCCAATGGACCTTGCACCACCAACTGTAATTTGTCTCCCCTTCTCTGCAGAGTGCCCAGGGTATATTTTAGGCCAGTACTCTGGGTTTTTTTTTCTCTTATCATCATCGTTAGAAGTAATTGCTTGGGTTCATAGCACTTCTCTTGAGGTGCTGTCCTGTTGTGTCTGATCCTTGAAGAACCATGTGTCACCTTTTGCCTTCCTAATAGCCTCTCTGCAATAAAAGGGGATCTCCTGAGGGAGGTGCCTGCAGCCTGGGCTCTCCTTCATACAGTTGTGGCTAAGAACAAGCCAGAGGAATTGGACTTTCCAAGTCTCTTCCGCCTGGTTTTCTCCTTCTCTTTGGGGAAATAATCTCATGGTGTCACTGTTAGACACCAAGCACTTAGTTGAAGGCTCTCGTCTTGGTGTCCAGGGGCATTGGAAATGGTGCGCAAGCTCCCAGTCACCTTCCTCATGCTGTCGCAGGTATGACGGGCCTGATGGCAGAGTGGAAAGGAATCTGGCGTGGTCAGGAGAGGATGGGGACACTGCAGGTACTCTGGGGTGGGAAGTGAATGGAGACTCAGAAGGTGAAAGACCCTGAGATGAAGTCCCCCCAGGGCAGAGCACTCGCTCCAGGTACCCCCACAGAAAGACTCTGCAGTGCTGTGGGAGTCCGTGAAGATGCAGCAGGCACAGGGCAGGAGAGTGGAGAGATGCAGGAGGTGCCTGAGGAGCCGCAGGGCCAGGACTCTGCTGGTGTCCTGGGGAGCAGGGCTGGCGGGGAGGCAGAGTGGGGCAAAGGCGGTCAGGGCTGGGGATCCCCTGCAGCGTCAATGCAGGAGAGGCCGAGAGGGAGTGGCCTGCGCTGGCACTTGGGGCCAGCTGCAGGCCTGGGGCCGATGGGGAGGCTGAGCCCCCCCTCTGCCTCCCAGCAGCTGCTGTGCCCTTCCGAGGGGCTGGGGCTGTGGGCTGAGTGCCCAGAGCTCTGCAGCAGCCCAGACTGCCAGCCCAGACTGGGCTGCTCTGCTGGGCTGCGCTGGGGAGAGGGCAGGGAAGGTGGGGGAGAGGGGGAGGAGATGGGCTGGACTGGAAAGTAGTGCCTGCACTTCAGGGCTGGGGGGCCATGTTGGGCAGCAGGGCTTGGCCAGCCCAGCTGAGGAGGTCTCCTCTTCTTGCCCCACGCTCTTCAGCCCACTGTCAGCCTATAGGCATTGCCACAGTGCCTCTGCGCTGGCTGCTGGGTGTCTCCATGTGCCCTGCTCTGAGCCCATGCAGGGACCTGCCGTGGGTGTCTCTGCTGGAGGTGGTCACCATGGCCTGCCTGCACAGTCCCAGGAGATCCTGGACAGGCTGCCCTTGGCGATGGGCTGTGATGGTCCTCAGCCCACAGCAGGTTCTGAGCACCAGCCCAGGAATGCTTCCCTGGGGATGAGTGCCTCACGCTGTGCTGGCTGCACATGTGAGCCTTGGGGGATGTCCTCACACTATGGTTCTTCTGGGTACAAAAGGGGAACCATCGTCTCCCAAAGTGATTTCAGCTGGGTGGGAGCTGCCAGTGTTGCAGAAAGGCTGGCACACAGAAAGACTATTTGAAAAAGGACAATCATTTCACTGGGCTCTAGTCCAAACCCCTCCTCAGACAGCTCCTGATAGATCAGGTGCTCAGGGCCTTGTCTCAACAAATTTGGAATATCTCCACTGGCTGAGATCCCACCATCTCCCCTGGGCCCTGGCTCCAGTGTTTGGCTCTGAGGGCTTTCTCAAAACAGGGCAGCTCTCTCAGCCTCTCATTGGACATAATGTGCTCCAGGCCTTGACCACCCTTCTGGCCACTGCTGGAAAATCTCCACTCGGTCAGGGTCGGTCTGGCTGCTGCTGTGGACCAGAGGCTGGATCATGAGCTGTCCTGGTGTCAGCTGAGACACAGTTAATTGTCTTCCCAGCAGCCAGTCTGGGGCTGTGTTTGGGATTTGTGCTGGAAACAGTGTTGATAACATAGAGTTGTTTTTGTTACAGAGAGATGTTTTTGTTGTTGCTGAGCAGGGCTTACACAGTGTCAAGGCCTTTCCTGCTCCCCACACCGCCCCTCCAATGGATGGCTGGGGGTGCACAAGGAGTTGGGAGGGGACACAGCCGGGACAGCTGACCCCAACTGACCTAAGAGACATTCCATACCATATGATGTCATGCTCAGCTTATAAAGGGCTTGGGGAAGAGGAAGGACAGGGGGGTGATGGCATTTGGAGTGATGGCGTTTGTCTTCCCAAGTCACCGTTACGCGTGATGGAGCCCTGCTTTCCCGGAGATGGCTGAACACCTGCCTGCCCATGGGAAGTGAGGAATGAATTCCTTGCTTTGCTTTGCTTGTGCACACGGCTTTTGCTTTACTTATTGAACTGTCTTTATCTCAGCCCACGGGTTTTCTCACTGTGACTCTTCCGACTCTCAGCCCCATCCCGCTGTGGGGGAGTGAGCAAGCGGCTGTGTGGTGCTCAGTTGCTGGTTGGGGTAAAACCATGACACAAGCTGACCTCATGAGTTGGAGAAATGCATTCACAGTGAATGCTCCTACACTGCCCTGATGGCTGAAGGCAACTCCCTGAACTGGAATTGTGTAAACTTACCCGTTGTCTCGCAGCACATGCCAGGGAAATGGCTTGCAGCCTTGTAAAGCTACGAATAAGTGACAAAACCCAGAACAAATCCACCTCAGTTAACTTCTTGTATAAAATTAGGATCTGTCAGAACAGAAATATGTTGGAGCTGTTCACTGTGGTGGACAAATCGTAGCAAGACTTGGCAAAATATTAAACTGCAACAGACTTCTCATTTCAACAGAAGGCTGATGGATGAAGAGGTAGCATGCCATGTGTGCTCCTTTCTCTCTTAACAGCCCTTCTTGCTATATGCCTGGCAGTCTGCTACACTTGAGAGAGAAATAAGATTTTCATTCATTTCTCTTAAATTCCAAAAGGGGGACAGATTCTTTTGGACATAATCACTCTTTCAGTAAAACTCTCCAAGTGCCATTTTCCTCACCTTTGAAGTTGGGAGATCCAATTTTCAGTAATACATGCAGGCAACTGAGAAATATCTAGTGTTGACTAAAAGAACTGGATATTAGTAATATCTGATAGATCCAACGGACATTGTCCTTGATGTCACTCTCCAGTTATCGCCTCTGTCGGGAGAATGGGGCAGTGAAAGGCAGATGGTGGCCTTCTGCGCACTGGAAAGATCTCGAATGCTAGCAAGCTCTAAAAGCCATTCTTGTTTTGTGCAAACTTTCTCAAGCGCAGGTTGTACAATGCAATAGGTAAAAGATGTAGGAAGTTGCTGTTTTGATTTAGATGTAATGCAAAGCTATTAAACATAGGCTTTCTTCTGTATTTGTTACGGAAATGATATCATAGGAAGGGAAATACTAATTATGAATATTTTACTTGTGACGGGGAAGTTGACAATGCCTATGAACAAGGCAAGGCAAATTAGGTCAAGACCTCGTTACACTTGGAAGGAAACAGCCGTGCTGTGGAACGGCTAGGAGAGGCTATGTGACAATGTGGGTTCTTGGCATTGTCTTTAAGAAAGCAGAAAATGCAGGAAGCGTTAACATTGATTTCACGTACGCTATACGGTCATTCACAGGCAGAGGTAAGCCTGTATTTTCCTCTAGGCTTGTAGGCTTTCATTTTTTTTATTCTCATGGAAGTAGCTTCGCACAGTGAGTTGTGCTTCCCTCTGGTATTAGCTCTCAGCTCTTTCTATAGAGAGCAACAGAGAGAAGATGAGCTTTAAAAACAGACTATTTTGACACTTTGTCAAAGGAAGTCCATCTGGAACCAAAAGTGTGTGTGTACTACAGTCATACACCATATACCCTAGGTGAAGTAACAGTTCTGCAGCTCATAGTAAACACACTCACGAAGGAGCTGTGTTTCATGAAGTGGACAGTCCGATGTGAAGCCAGGAGATGTCCATGTACTGCCTGTAGATACACTTGTCCAAAACAGTTGTCAGTTGCTGCACTTTGCAAGTGGGAATTAACTGGATCAGGCTCTAAAAGAAGTTGGTGTTGCCTGTTGACAGTATTTTTCCAAAATTACAGTTTGTGTATGATGTCATCGCAGAACTTTGAAGGTCTGGGAGTTGTCATGTTGTAATTACACGCAGTCTTGAATGTAAACCTTCATCTTCCATTACAACTTTTAGTAGATGTAATATTATAATAATATTATTATATTATTAATATTAATTATATTATATTAATATATCATAATATTATAATATAATATTATAATTTTATATTATTTATAATGATATTATATAATATAATTATAATTATAATATTATAATAATCTATTTTAATAGATGTAGTACAGTAATATTGCAAGTGTTGTCAGACGATGCTAGAATAAAGGGGTGTGGGGGTGAGGAGGCATTTGAAAGCCCCCATAGGTCTTTTCCATCACCTCTTCACTTCTTCCCAAGCTGGCTGCTCTTGTGCCTTTCAGACGGGCACGTGTGCTGTCAGGCTCATGCCCAGCTATCGCCGTGAAGAACTAAGGAAATCGGGTAACTCTTCTAAAGGGACAAGTGTGTTTGCAGAAAGAGTTCTGAATGGTGGACTCTGTTGAACGTTGGTTTGCACTGAGGAAGAGTTTATCCATGGTACCCGCCTGAGCTGTGCTCACACAACATGAGTAAATGCAGGAAGACCCGACCTTTTTAGCTCGTGCTTTGGCATATGAGAAAAGCCCAGGAAAATGCATCACAACTCTTGCCCGACTTTCAGGCCAGGTAGGGTGACTTCCTCCAACTTGCACTGATATCTGTACTGATGCTTGTCCTGTACAGGACATCCCGTGGCGCTGTGATTCAACATTATGACAAAAAAAAGAGCTACAACACTAAATTTCATATTAGTTTACAGGCAGGCTAATAACCTAAGCATACTAAAGAAAAGCATGAAGATTGAGGCAGCTCATGTGAAAAGAAAACATCTGCACCATTTTTTTGCCTGCAGAAACCTGACAGAAAAGAAAGAAGGTATAATAATAATGTGGCTCGTCTGGCAGTATTTTTTTTGCTTTTGTAATTACTTGAAGGCGTCATTATTTTTTTTAACTGTTGTGTCAGCAAAGCCTGCCAGATGTTAGTCAAAATGCTAGTGGGCTTCAGTGCAAAAAGACTTCTTCCAATGGAAGCTGTCTGAACAGTTCCAGAGACACGGACTCCAGAACTCCACCTATTTCTTCTTTGTTCCAAAAGATCCCCAAACTGGACACTCCTACAGCAGAGATAGAAAGCTTAGCACCATAACCTTGGAACTGTGAAGCAGCTGCTTCTAACTGACTCACAAGGTGAGTGAGGTCGAGGATCTCTTGTTGGACTCTCTGTGGATCAGAAGCATGTGGAGGGCTCTCATGGCTTCAGAAACAAAGCTGGCACGTGACAGGAGACAGGTTAAAGAAATCCCTGAAAAAAATGATTTAATGTACATGAGCACATAAGAATGGAGAAAAGCTTGATAAGAAAAGTAATATTGGGCAATGCACGTATGGGTAGAGCAGATACATTCACTAAAACAGCACGGAGCGCTGGATATACCAAGCTGGAAAACAGCACCAGTACATGGAGACTCACTGAAGAAAATGCTTACGTTTACATTGGCGGTCTGAAGTTCAGCTCAACAAAGATCTCGTACCAGATTGCCTGCAAGTTTGTGTTGTGTAGTAGAGCTGTGACAATTGAGCTAAGAAGGTAGATGTTTTCTTGTGTGTACTTTCTGGAAATGAAATGTACAGTATTTCACAAACTAGCATGCTATAACTCTAGTATCTGAGTTTTACAGAAACACTGTATATCGGAGATCTGATGGCGCTAACAATAGAGAGAAGCTACCTCCTGTAGCTGTGCCATCAGTGTCATCAGACATCTGTCCAGTGTCTGGAGCCCATGACCTGCCTTCCTGGTCTGTGATGGGGGGTGCCCCCCAACAAGGGTGTGGGGCTGGGGGTCCAGGAAGGCACATGGGCCCAGCATGGGGCTCTGAAATCTCCTGTGAAGCCAGGAGGGCTGAGTCCATGGGGCAGGGAACCACCACCCCTCCCAGAGTGGGGCAGAGGACCCAGGGCTCCAGGCTGCCTCTCCGTGCTCCTCTCCTGCCCTGACACCCCATTGTGCGATGTGGGGGATGGTGCTCACTGGAGCCCTGGTAAGAACCTGTTTCCCGCTGTGCCTCCAAAGCACCACATGCCCCAAGGGCTGTCACCGTCTGCCCCTTGCCTCTCCCAGCCTCCTGGGGGGACACTCCAGTTTGCCTTAATCTGCCCTGATCGGGGGCCACGTGGTGGGTGGGAAGGGGATCTCCTTTGCAGAGACACCCCAGGCATCCGGGCTCCCTCAGCCGCTCTGCTCATGGCAGTGGTGCAGCCAGAGAGGACCCGGGGCACTGGCAGAGGAGAGGGGACATAGAGACTCGGACACACAGACACACACAAGAGCATAGCTTTGCTGAAGGGGTTTATTGATCATTAGAAGGAAATGGCCCAGGGCTCCCAGGGGGTGGGGGGGGTCATCCAGGGATGATCATCTCCTCCTGCCTCTGGAGGGGGAGGGCAGGACAGGGCTGTCACCACCAGTTCCAGTCCTGAAAGACAGAGCCCAGAACGTGACCCCCAGTGTCAGCTGGAACAATGAGAGGGGCCTTGCCCCCACCATCTCTGTCTGCAGAGACCTGGGGAAGGAGAAGGGAATTGGAGCCCCCAATACACCCAGGACAGCACTTGGCTCTCCTGAGATCAATATGGCACCCAGAGGGATGCCCCTAAATCCCCCAGAGCCCTACTCAGCCCTCACAGTGGGCTTGGGCGTCTGTATGGCACCAGAGCCCCTACCTGGTCTGCACGGTGACCCTCTGGGTCTGTAGAGCCCCACTAGGTAGAAGGAAAGGCAGGGGGGCAGCTGTGTCCAGCCTACCCTGGGGCATGGGTCATGGACAGTCCCCTCTGTTTCCCTCTCCCATACCCACATTCTGCCCACCCCAAAGGGCTCAGGCATCCCCCGGGGCCCAGGATCCTTTGTGGGGCTGGAGACACCATGGTGCTGCTCACCTAGACATCAACAGAGGCAACCAGGCGTTTCTGGCGCAAAAGCCTCTCCAACACGTCAGCCAGACGGGGCTGGGGAGAAAGGGAGGGTTAGGGACACGCTTGGTTGCACTGGGGTGTACTGGGAGGCAGGGGAAAGCAATGGGGTCCTTGGGGAAGGTGCCTCTGGGGAAAAATGGGGTACAGGAGTTTGTGTGGTGGTGCCCAGGAAGCAGTGGGGGCCCTGGGGAAGGGGCCCACCTGGGTGCGTGGCTGTGTACTGGGGCATCCTGGGGTGTACCGGGTTGTAATGGGATGGATGGGAATGCAGTGGGAACCCTGGGGAAGGGGACCTCTCTGGGAAGACAATGAGGTGCAGGGGTGTTCTCTGGGGTGCACTGGGGTGTACTGGGGCACACTGGGATGCCCTGGAGTGTCGTGGCCATGGAGGGGAGAGTCTGGGGCCAGCAGAACTCATGGTACCCACCTCAGTGCTCCTCACTCGCCCGTCTTTCACTAACCCCACCTGCAGAGAGACCATGAGACCTCACTGGTCACTGGCATGTCCCTGGTCCCAGCAAGGGATGGGAGGACCAAGGTGCCCTCCACTTCCCCAGACTGGAGACCCTCCAAGTCCACCCCACTACTTACATCCAGGCTATCACTTCCGCTTCCATCCAAGAGAACCTAGGGAAGATGAGCAAAGGGGTGGTCTGAATTGGACCTTGGTGGGGCTGTGGGTGGGACACAGGTGTCCCCAGTCCCCCCAGGCCCATGGCTTCCACCTGGTCTGAGGAGAAAAATCCCTTCTGCTCCCCCCCCAGGATCATTCCTCCAAGTGTCACCTGGGATACCTGTTCATGCAGGGACCAGGGGTGGGGATGGAGACAAGGATCGCATGGGGAATTCAGGGCATCCAAAGAGAATGGGTGTGTGTGGCAGGGACACAACCCAATACAGGGCTCTGGGGTGAATTAGTGGACCCCAAGGGACTGGGCTGGGGGTGTTGAATGGACAGGACTGCGTGGGATACAAGTGAGGGGTAAAGGAATTGAAGTGGAGGGGATTTGGGGACTTCAAGAGAGGTGGTTGGTGGGGACAGAAGGAAGAGGATTGCAGAGGACAGAAACAAGGGGATTGGGAGAGTGTTTGGAAGTGGGGGTTCAAGGAAGGGCATCTGGGGACACTACTGCAGTGGAAAGGCAAAGGACTGAGGGGAAAGACCAAAAGAAAGGCATTGGGAGGGCATTTGGGCACTGTAGGTAAGACACAGAGGAGATCCTGGAGAGGAGATGTCTGAGGGGACCAAAAGGATGAGATGGGGAGGCCCAAAGGGAGAGATGTGTGGCCACCAAGACAAGAAACTAGTGGGGGCCCTCACAGGAGTTTGTGGTGGACCCTCCCAGGAGGGGGCAGGTCCAACCACTCACTGAGGAACTCAGGCTCTGGGCACAAGAAGATGAATTGTGGAGGGAACAGGCAGAATTGTGGGAGGGAGAAAGCTGTCTTGGCTGGGGCTGGAGGTGAGGGGGAGCCTGGAGGAGCTCCTTGCTTGGGAACGGGAGAGGCCAACTCAAGGGGGTTTGGGCTCTCCACTACAATTTTGTGCTGCAGGAGAGCTGATGTCCTGCAGCCGTGACCCATCCCCAGCCTTGAGACCCTCCCCGTGGCATTGGGGACTCACCTGAGCATCTCCTGGGGTGCACAGCAGGATGGTGAAGAGCAGGGCCATGCTGAGCACTGCAACCTTCATCTTCCTCTGCAGTGTGGTGAGTCCTGGGTGAAGCTGGAGAAGGTGAGGGGCAGATTTATCCCTCCCAGGACTCCTCCTTGCCCCTCCCCAACCTGAGAGCTCCCGGGGCAAAGCCAGACTTGGCCGAGACACCAGGCTTGGCAGAGACACCAGCCCTGGCAACCAGCCCAGCCTGGCACAGAGTCACCCCTGCCTCCGGCTCTGATCCAGCCCCTTTCCTCGGCATCAGTCCAGCTTCCGGCATGGGGCAGGTGCACAGGGAAGGGCCCAGGCATCTGCGGGTGGTGAGGGGGGGGTGGGCAGTGCGCCTCTGACAGCCTTACGGTGACAACCCACTGCTCTAACACAAAACCTTCCTCCCACAGCTCTCCAAAGCCAGATCCCCCATCTCCCAGTGCCCCTCACCTCCCAGCACTGCCATCTCCCCGTGCTCCTCACCTTTCAGGCCAGTCGTTCCCTCCAGGACTCCCCCAGAGATGACGCCAGCCTCAAACCAGGGGTCTCTAAGCAGGATTGTCTCTGACCCCTCTCCAGCCCCTTGGGTAGAATGGGGGCTGGGACTGATCCCTCTTCTTGGGGCATCGTGGACTCCAGGATTAGGGAACGCTGGGAGGTGAGAGGACAACTGGGGACATGGGCAGTGGGCACAGCCAGGTGACTGGGATCTTCAGTTGCTGGAGGCAATGGGCAGCAC
This sequence comes from Grus americana, assembly GCF_028858705.1. Lineage (NCBI taxonomy): Eukaryota > Metazoa > Chordata > Aves > Gruiformes > Gruidae > Grus > Grus americana. The sequence goes on along the minus strand of NC_072878.1, from coordinate 881,265 downwards.
TGATGAATGTTGGGCACCGGGAGATGATGGCTCAGTTCGGGGGCAGTGCTGAGGTGGTCGCAGTGCCCAGCTCCAGCCCCCCCGCCATTTCCCTTGTACTGCAGGCCCCAAACTGGGCCAGTCCCCAGGCACGGCCTCCCCGGAGCAGAGGCCAGAGGGGAATATCCCCTGCCCTGGCCCTCCCCCTGCCACTGCCTGGGGCCACCATGCCCTGCCAGACAACATGGGTCCCACTCTGCAAAGCTGCCCCCGGACAGTGGGTCCCTGTGACCCCGTTCCCAAGAAGGCTCTGGCTCCAGCCCTGGCCCTGGCTGGGACTTGGTCGCAGCTCACCAAAGGCCCTTGTCCCCATGAAGTGTCCCTTCAATGCCCTTGTCCTTGACCCAGGACAGCGCTGTCCCTGAGCAGGATGTGGCCATCCAGAGGGACACGATGAAGTGCGCACTTGTGTCCAGGCAGTGACTCGGAGCTAATCACGGAGACAGAGCTCCCCTGGCAAGAGGAGGGATGTTTGTCCCCACAGCATCTCTGATAAGCCGTGTTTGCCCTGGGCCCGTGGGACAAGGAACCCTTTCAGCAATCGTGGTGCTTCATGAGAGTGCCTGATCGGGGGGAGTCTGGGGGGGGTAAAGCAGCCTGGACACCTGGGCTCCCTCCAGCCCTGGCAGTGGGCAGAGCCCACAGAGGAGGGCAGTGCTGAGGGACCGGGGAAGAGCAGGTCCTGGGGCACTCTGCACTCCTGGGTCGCCCCTGGGGACAGGCTGGAGCCCAGAGGTGGGGGCAGTCCCGGGGGAGCAGCCTGACAGCCGGGGTGTCACTGTCCTTTGGGAAAGCCTGGTGGCAGGGGAGTCCTGCAGGAGTGGAGCTTAGAGCAGCCTGGGTGATGGAGCTGTCTCCCCAGGGGCACTGTGTCCCTTTCCCTCTGCCCCCCTGCCTGCCCTGCAGCTCTCCCTGGCTTTCCAGGGGGGGTTCCTTCACAGCACCCCTGACCCAGACATCACCATCCTGGGGGCCCTGGGCAGCATCCTCTCACCAGTGTGGGGCAGGAGCACTGTGGCATTGTACGCAAGTGGTTCAGCTCTGCCCTCTGAGTGGGGAGAGCTGCTGGGGGAAGCTGCTGGCCTGGCTCGCACAAGCCAAGCAAGACCTTCTCCAGCAATCTGGCATCGATGCACCCATTCTTTCCAGTCGTGACACTCACACCATCTGCCATCACTGCTCTCTTCAAGGATGCACGTGCCCCAAAGAGCAGAGGGAATAGCTGGCACCTCTGTTAGCAGGGACATACTCATAATGAAGACGGGCATATTCTGGATCAACGAGCTCAGGCACCCCTGTTTTGCCTCCCCGTAGATGCCCACAGCTATCAGAAGAGATAGATAACAGGACAGATAGTTATTTATTTATTTATTTATTTCTGCATGATGAGAAGACCAGCAATTTTACTGGTGGTGTGAGCTAGCACTGGCAGGAGATAGGGCCAGTAAGGTCTCAGTCAGGAGATGCAGCACGTATTTACTTGTCTCTACCCTCGGTAGCTGAGGGTCAGAAGTAACCATGTGTAATGACCAGCAAATCCACTAGCCACACTCAGCAACAGCAGCATTGAATGCACTGCACTCCTTGCCTGTACTGAGTCCATGGGACATCACCATTACGATAGCAGATCCACGAATCCTTTGTCAGGCTGGCATGTTCCTCTGTAAGGTCATCCCCTCTTTGTTATGTGCCACAGTAATTCAAGCGACCACGCTGTGCTTCCCCATCACCATTCACTTCCCAAACCATCCAGCAGTCCATGTCACATGTCTGACACTGAAATAGTGCTCTGTTTTAGTCCTCTGGCTACGAGGGTCTGAGGATAGTTCATTCTTATGAGGCACAAGGTGGGAATCAAAGGCTGGTGGTAAAAATCTGGTTTAGGTTTTGAAGGCAGTGGGGGGTTTGCCCGAGTTTCAGTGAAACCAAGGTGTCACTGGTTTTGTTCCCATGATGGTACGGGCTGCTGTCGGGGCTTCAAAGAAATAAAAATAGACTGAGAAGTGGTTCATGAGAACTGTACATGGCTTGGATTCTTCACTGACGTTATATGTCATTTTTAAGGGTTATGGATATGGCTGTATCTTTACGGGACACTAACTATAAATAAGAGACCTGTTGTGGATCAGTTGTGAAAAGACTGAAGGCCACTTATTGGAATATTTGCTTTGGAAATTGCCCAAAGAGCAGGCAGTCACCTGGAAGATGTTCATTTTGACTGCTTAAATTTTTTAAAAACTTTTTTTTAAAAAAATGTTTTTTAAACTTTTTGACTTGTTTAAATATGCTGTGACATGATTTGTATTCTGAAGTTATTTTGGAAGGAACTGATGAATTGTACGCACTGTCATAACTGAGGAATATTGACTTAGCAGAGGTCAAGGGTGCCTTTGAGGTAAGTGCCAATCAGGCAGATGGCATTTGATAGCCACTTAACATATGCCAACACCCCGGCGATAAAGAGCTGGACAGAGGCAGAGGCACCAACTGTGGATGGATTGGCCAGCACCCTCCAGGAACTGAAAGAGAATCTCACTTCCTCCCTATGGGCCTGCTTCTCAGCTGTGGAGAAACTGTCCCAGTAATTGTCCCTGCATTTAAAAGCAGATGCCCTCCTCTCTCATAGACACCAAGGTTTCACCTATTAAGACTCAGCCTTTTTCTGATCAGAGGACAAGGTACTGGTGGCACACATCACATGCCACCCTGTGGTTCCATCTGTGTGACCAGGGGGAGGGCATGAGGACGTGGGATGGTGAACCTACCTGGAGACTAGAAGCTTGGGTACTGGAACTGCCAGACAAAGAACCAGCCAAAAGGCATCCACCCAGGGAAACTACTGCTCCAGGTTCTGTTGGGCAGAGTAGAAGGGCTGATCTTACTTTCAGCCCCGATGAAGGGACTTCTGCTTTGCAGTGACAAAACCCAAGGAATGAATACGCTGACCAGGAATAAAGGGGCCCTGTCTCCAACAGGGCAGAGGAAAGGGACAACCGAGTTTACTGGGCCGTGTGGGATGGATGGCCTGACACATCAGCCCCATGGGAGTATAAAGCTCTGGGGACTCCGGTGCGCATGTACTCTAATGCCATCAGATTACAAAGGGGCAGAACCCAGCTGCATTTCTGGAGTGACAGGAGGATCCCAAGAACTGTCTGTGTTGGAGGCTGAGGAAAGCCTAACTGGGAAAGAGTGGCAAAAGCACCCCATTGGGACTGGTCCAGAAGCATCCTTGGCATAGACCACCTCCAGAGAGGGTACTTCAAAGACCCAACAGGGTACCAATGGGCTTTTGGTATAGCTGCCTTGAGTACAGAGAAGATGTTTAGCCGTTAGCTTGCCAGTCCCTCAGAGGATCCTTCTGTTGGGGGGTTGCTGCGGGTTCAAGAACAGCAAGTACCATTGGCCATGTGCTGATCCAGACTGCACTGGAAGAGGGTGAAGCTCCTGAGCACCTGCAGTGTATTGATGACATCATTGTGTGGGGCAAGACAGAAAAGGAAGTGTTTGAGAAAGGGAAAAGAGAGATCTAGATTCTTCTGAGAGCTGGTTTTGCCATAAAATAAAGGAAGAGCAAAGGACCTGCACAGGAGGTCCAGGATTTAGGAACAAAATATGAAGATGGGCATTGTTATAGCCCAATGGATGTGATCCATAAAATAACAGGTTTGTTGCCACCACCTAACAAAAAAGAAACACAGGCTTTCCTAGGTGTTGTGGGTTTTTGGAGAAGGCACATTCCAGGTTATAGTCTCATCATAAGCCCTCTCTATCAAGTGACCCAGGAGAAGAACAGCTTTGAATGGGTCCTGAGCAGCAACAAGCCTTTGAACAAATTAGACAAGAGATAGTTGGTGTGATAGCCATTGGGCCAGTCTAGACCGGAGGAGAAGTGAAAAACATGCTTTACAGCACAGCCAGGGACCACGGCCCCACCTGAAGCCTCTGGCAGAAATCACCTGGAGAGACTCAAGGTTGACCCCTGGGTTTTTGGAGTCGGGGATATGGAGGATCTGAGGCCCACTGCAGTCCAACTGAAAAAAAGATATTGGCAGCATATGAAGGGCTTTGAGCCACTTCAGAAGGAGTTGGTACTGAAGCACAACCCATCTTGGCACCTCGATTGCCTGTACTGGGCTGGATGTTCAAAGGGAGGGAACCCTCTCTGCATAATGAAACTGATGCTATGTGGAGTAAAGGGGTTGTGCTAATAACACAACAGGCTCGAATGGGAAACCTCGACTGCTCAGGAATCTTGGAAGTGATCGTGGACTGGCCAGAAGGCCAAAACTTTGTAGTGTTGCCAGAAGAGGACGTGACACGTGCTGAAGAGGACACACCATGTCATAAACCACCAGAAAATGAGAAGCAGTATGCCCTGTTTGCAGATGCACCCTGTCATATTGTGGGAGAACATCTGAGGTGGAAGGCTGCTGGATGGAGTCCTCCATGACGACTCGTACAAACAGCTGAAGGAGAAGGTGAATTGAGTCAGTTTGCAGAGGTGAAAGCCATCCGGCTGGCTTTAGACATTGCTGAGCGAAAAAATGGCCAGTCCTTTGTCACTGTACTGACTCATGGACGGTGTGCACACTGAGCTGAGGCAAGAGGAATCCCACCTCCTGTGGGTCTGTGGGGTGCGTGGGGGAGAGCTGAAGCCCACTCCAGTCTCCAGACTACTCACCAGAGAGGAGAGACCTGATGGACACCGCTGAATCCCTGCCCTGCGTGGGGGGAAATGATCCCTGCCTGTCACTGCTGCGGTGTCCTGCCTGGCCATGGGACAGGGAGAGGGGTTAAGGGAGGGGAACATTTCAACCTCTCATAGACCACCATGCCACAGGAGGAAAAATCCCACTTCTGAAATCCATCTCTCCAGTGCTCAGAGAGGGACAGTCAGTGATGACTTCAGTCTGCGTCAGCCTGCGCTCCTCAGGAGAGACCCTGATGCCTTTGAGAAGCTTCAGCCCTGGAGCCCCAGGGACATCTGCAGGGAGTGTGGGAGGGCAGAGAAATGTTGCCCTGGGCTGGTCCTCTGCTGCTGAGCTGGGCCGGGCTCCTGGGACGGAGGGAGCTCATGGCAAGTGGGCAGCACTGCAGAGAGACATCTCTGCCCAGGAGCAGCTCCTCTGCAAAGCGCAGCAGGGCTGAGGGCACTGCCTGCAGGCACCGAGGGGAGAGGAGGGAGGAGAAGAGAGGTTAAAGGCAGCCTGGGGTGAGAGGATGCTGAGAGCTGATTCAAAGAGAACTCTTCACAGCCCCCTACGTGGTAAGTCTGTGTCTGCAGGGAAAAGCAGCTGTGGTTGCTGGAGGGACCTCTTCAAGCTGGTACATCCCACAGCCTGTGGGATCTTCTGGGAGGATGTTTGTGTGCAGGAGGAAAAATGGCAGAATTCACTTGAAAGGAAGGAGTCTGTGCTTTGAGATGTCTCATCATTGTCAACGGGGTTGGCAGGGGGAGATGGGAATTTCTTTTTGTGCTCTGGAGAAGGCACTGAGAGCCCAGTTCCCATTAGGACTTGTCTGAGCTGCTCCTTAGCCCCTGCACACAGAGGTGCCCCTGGGCAGTGCCCTGCTGCCAGGAGGGGTCTGCAGGGCAGAGCTGAGCACACAGCCGGTGGCATGGGCTCTGTGAGCACAGGCAGGGAGGAGACCTGAGCACAGAGGAACAGCTCCTGGCAGGGACAGCTCCAGGCAGCAGAGACATGGGCAGGGAGTGAGAGGCAGCTGTTCCCAGAAATGCTGTGGAAGGGGGGTTGGGGCACCTCCCTGCCATCCCCTGCAGTGCAGACACCTTCCCCGGAGAAACCCCCTGCTCTGCTCTCCCACCCAGCGGAGCCTCTGCCCTGAAGGTCACCTTCTCGGCAGCCTGACCCCTGAGGAGCGGACATTACCAAATACCCGAGTGCCTCCATCGGCAGCAGCACTGTGGCATTTCTCTGGGTTTCCCCTCCTGTCTCTGCTCCCCTTGATCGTATCACCAGGTTTGCTGGGATGGGGGGGTGGGGTTCAGACGCAGCTCAGAGACCAGCCCTGTGGGTCTTGCCATGCAGATGTGTCCATGGGAATGAAGTGTCCAAGTGCCTGCCTAATGCCCGGGCTGCAGGGGATACAAATGACCCCATTCTCCCTTCTTTAGGACACCCCATCTTTAGGACATTTGCTTCTTTCCCTGAGGGGTCTTGCTGGGCTGCAGGCTGCCCTCCCCCAGGGCACAGCTCTCCCATGGCATCCCGGTGGTCTCCAGGAGCCCCATGGAGAAGACCCCTCAGTGCTAAGGATATGGAAACGCTGCTGGGTGGCTGCCTGCGGACAGCTGCAGAGAGCCCTCTGTGTTCCCGGCTGGGAGGGGAGGGCTGAGATCCTGCTCAGGTAGAGTGAGACAGGCTGAGGGGGTTGGAGATGTGCACTTGGGAAATGGATTCCTCTGCTCTCAGCAGTGCCCAGCTCCTTTTGGGGGGAACGTCCGGGTGCGATCATCCTGCAGCTCAAAGAGGTGCCAGCACAGGGCGGCTGAGACCAGGGCTGATGGACCGACCGGCTCTCCTCACTCATCACTAAGCCTCTTCCTCATAGAAGTCTCCCCTAGCTCTTCAATGACTTTTTCTCCTCGCACAGGTCCCAATGCCCAGCGGAAGCAGATGTCCAACAGCAGCTCTATCACTGAGTTCCTCCTCTTGGCATTCGCAGACACACGGGAGCTGCAGCTCTTGCACTTCTGGCTCTTCCTGGGCATCTACCTGGCTGCTCTCCTGGGCAATGGCCTCATCATCACTGCCATAGCCTGCGACCACCACCTCCACACCCCCATTTACTTCCTCCTCCTCAACCTCTCCTTCCTCGACCTGGCCTCTATCTCCACCACCGTGCCCAAATCCATGGCCAATTCCCTCTGGGACACCAGGGCCATCTCCTATGCAGGATGTGCCGCCCAGCTCTTTTGTTTTCTCTTCTTTATCTCAGCAGAGTATTCTCTCCTCACCATCATGGCCTACGACCGCTACGTTGCCATCTGCCAAACCCTGCACTACAGGACCCTCCTGGGCAGCAGAGCTTGTGTCCACATGGCAGCAGCTGCCTGGGGCACTGGGTTTCTCAATGCTGTGCTGCACATGGCCAATACATTTTCTATACCACTCTGCCACAGCAATACTCTAGACCAGTTCTTCTGTGAACTGCCCCAGATCCTCAAGCTCTCCTGCTCAGTCTCAGACTACCTCAGGGAAGTTGCAATTATTACTTTTAGTACTTTTCTATTTTTGGGTTGTTTTGTTTTCATTGTGCTGTCCTATGTGCAGATCTTCAGGGCTGTGCTGAGGATCCCCTCTGAGCAGGGATGGCACAAAACCTTTTCCATGTGCCTCCCTCACCTGGCCGTGGTCTCCCTGTTTGTCAGCACTGCCATATTTGCCTACCTGAAGCCCCCCTCCATCTCTCCCTCATCTCTTGATCTGTTGTTTGCTGTTGTGTCCTCGGTGGTACCTCCAACACTGAATGCCCTCATCTATAGCATGAGGAACCAGGAGCTCAAGGATGCCATGAGGAAAATGATGACTGGATGTCTTTCAGCAGCCATAGACTGCCTACGTTCCTCTGAAACTGACTCCCTGTGTATGTCGTGACAGGCCAAGTCTGCCTTTCCTTCTTTACATTTTTTTTTCTTCATTCCACTTTTCATGATGTTGTGTTACAAATAAATATTATTCCTCCTCTTAAATATCCACCCATTCTGTGTGACCAATAGACCATGTATAAATGGGAAACCATTTTATTTAAGGTAAATAAATGAACCTACAGGAACTTTTTTGTCTAAGATCCATCCTCAGCTGAGCAGAAATGAAACAACTTTCTGGCTGCCCCAGCTTGGGGCAGGCTGCTTTGTCCCTGGGGGATTAGGAGCTCTTGAGGACCCCAAGGGCCAGGGCTCTTGTGCTAGCCTGGGGAGACAGGATGGCACGGAGGGGCTGCAGACCTCTCAGGATATGCTGGAGAGGAGAACAGGGGACACAGGGTGCCACTGACCTCCTTTCTCTTGTGCCCACCCATCTCTGCCCCCCAGGAGCTTCTCTGCCCTTCAGAGGGGCTGGGGCTCTGGGGCGAGTGCCCAGAGCTCTGCAGCAGCCTGCGGCAAGTACTGCTGTGGGGCCAGAGCAGACAGGGCTGGAGAGAGGGCAGGGAGGAATGTTTCTGGGAGAGAGAAACGTCAGTGTATAGCTTGTTCTGCGTGACCGTGCAGGGTGAGGGCTCGCATCAGGGGGACTGTGGTTCAGAGACAGGGCTCCTGGATGGGAGCTGAGACAGGCATGTGCAGGAGAGAGGAGGAGGCCAGTCTATGTCCTTGGTGGCATGGACAGACCGGGAAGGTGACCCAGGGCCTTTGTCACCTCCCAGCCTCTCTCACCAGCCATTTCCAGCCCTGACCGTTCACCCAGGTTATGGGCAAGTCTCGCTGTGCGGCCATCTCCATCCTCCTGCTGGGCTGAGTGCCTGCATTGGGGAAAATGGCCAGCTCTGGCCAGCTTCTTCTGAAGAGTGAGTGGCCCTGAGCAGCAGTGACTGGCCGTGTGTAGGCCTGGGACAGAGAGTCAGGGGATGTCAGTGAGAACAAGGTGATGGCTGATGGCTTTAACAAGTCCTTACAGCCACATCTGAGCCCAGAAATGGAAAGCAGTGGATCTGTATGGGTGGTGGAGGAGGAGGAGGAGGAGGACGACGATGACGATGACGACGAGTTTTTTGCTGGGAAGGTGGCAGAAAGAAAGTCCCTTCTTGTGCACATCAGAGATAAGGAAGATGTTTCCATCTTGTGCGCATGCCTCAGCCTGGCAGATAGGGAATGCCCGCTGCTGGGGGTGGCTGTGCTCAGTCATGCCTCAGGAGCTGACCTTGCTCTCTTCCCCTCCTTCACTCCCCACACTTGGATGGACCACAGGAAACATCCATGATCCTGGAAAATGCACGACCCTCCTGGAGGGAGGTCCCACAACTGCAGGGGAAACAGGAAGGCTTTGAGAGACACATGGGGGTGCAGGCAGAGAGAAAGGTGTATGCATAGCAGTGAGTGTGTTAAAGGCAGGAAGAAGACTTGAAGTGGTGGTGGGGCTGCGGGGGTGTCATGCTGAAGGGAATCAGGCTGAATTGTGATTTGGAGGCAGCAGCAGCAGCAGCAGGAGGACATGCATTTCAGTGCTGGGATATGGCAATAAGTGCAGGAGTCAAGCAAGTCTGGGACTGGGCTATTTTGGGTGCCAGAGGACATTAGCAGGGCATTGGAAGATGCCCGAGGGGTTGTGGGGAACTCACAGGCACTGTCAAGTCCTCAGGTAACCACAGCTTTGTCTTTGCAGGCACAGGCAGTGAGGCCAAAGTGGCACATACAAGTCCTTCATTTGCTGGCTGGGGAGGGAGACAAGGAAGCTTAGCATAGAATTACCAAGGTAATTTATTCTCTTATTTCAGCTGTGCAGGCAGTGGTGCCTCAGCCTAATGGCTGGAGGACCCCAGTACAGAGGAAAGCAGGGTTTGTATCTGTTACAGTACAGTTGTGTAGACCAATGCAATCACTCACGTTAAGGGATGGGCTCATCAGTTCCTACATCCTTGTCCCGTGCAGGTGGTGCAGACAAACGGTCAGTGGTATGTTAATTCTCTTTGTTCTAAAGCGATGTCCTGCTCAGGTGGGGGGATTATCCTGGATGCTGGTCGGTTGCTGTTCTGGCCGTGGTTATACGCCCGGTTTTTTGAAAGGTAAATCTTCCATGGGTTTATCATGGACATGGGATGTTCTCAGCTGGTAAGAGCTGGCTTAGGTTGGGTCTTCAGGTCACATGGACCCTGAGGTAAAAGCTCATAGTCTCAATTAGTGTTCATTCTTCTAAGCAAGTTGTACTGCAGTTAGCATCTTGCCTTTCACTGGCATCAGTAAAGCTTGGGAGATCCCAAGGTCAGAGTGAGATGAGGAAGCAGGAGGAGGTAGCTAAAGTCCTCAGGGAAACTGGAACAGGCACAGGACAGTGTAGGACCGTCTGTGGTGCCAACAGCTGACAGCCTTGGTGTGGCTGGGCCCTCCTCCAACACCAGGACAGAAGTCCTTGTCCTCTCCACAGTGGCTGCTGTCTCTTCCACTGAATCCCGTGAGAAGGCCCCAGTCCCTTACAGTCCCAGGGCCTTGTTGCCTCCTCACCCACCCCCCATAGAGCCTGGGAGGTGTCCTACCGCTGACCTGCACTAGGCATCACGTACCCTCCCATCACACTGCTCCCAGGAGGAGCTGTAAGCATCTCATGAGGGAAAGGATCCTCTCTTCAGGGAATGGGGGTCAGGGCTTGGCCATCCTGCTTGGTGAAACACATTTAGGGATTTCACAGCCACTCCCACATTTGATTTTCCACATGTGACCAATGCTTCTGACTTCCTGTTTTACCAGCTCCCAGGGACAACCACAGAATCACAGAATGGTTTGGGTTGGAAGGGACCTCAAAGATCATCTAGTTCAATCCCCTGCCATGGGCAGGGACAGCCTCCACTAGACCAGGTTGCCCAAAGCCCCATCCAACCTGGCCTTGAACACTTCCAGGGAGGGGGTATCCACAACTTCTCTGGGCAACGTGTTCCAGTGACTCACCACCCTCATAGAGAAGAATTTTTTCCTAATATCTAATTTAAATCTACCCTCCTTCAGCTTACAGCCATTACCTCTTGGCCTATCATTACATGCCTTTGTAAATCTCCCTGTCTGGTCATTCCCTCCATGGTCTCTTGAGTGATGGTCCTCCCTGGGGCCCAGGAACACTCTCAGAAACTCGGAGGTTTGCTGCTGACTTTTACTTCTTTAGACACTTGTTCAATCTTTCAGGACCTGCAGTTCAGGAACTTGGCACCAGGGGGCTAATTAACATGCAAAACGCCCTAATGAGCCAATGCTCTGTGCATAATTTTCCTTTAGGTCTTCAGTTCTTATGTGGTTAATTAGAGAGATTTCAGGAGTCTAGTTAAAGTCCAAAGATTTCAATACTAAACAGTAAGGAAGGATTCTTTTTTTTTCCCCCCTACAGTTCTTAATTCTTCTGCTCACACATTGCGTGATATGAGAAATCCTCAGTTCATAGTGATCCTGAGTGTCTCCTAATGGAGTTTGAATATATATTCTGTAAATTCTCATGAGTTTTTTCATAGGACATGGACACGGACCAGCAAGATGATGACCCTTTCTCTCCCTCTGTGGAAAGAGAGACTTATACAGCCATTTCCAGAAATATATTTCCTGCCATCACTTTGAATGGGGAAACTGTGTTCTGGTGACACATTTGTATCGTCATATGATACATCTACATTTCATAGCTAAAGGGAGCTTGGAGCAAGGAAGGCAGGAGGAGTTGGATAGATCACCCTATATTTCTTTGCCATCAAGAAATGGCCACACCTGCTATCACTTCCTTCATGGCATCCCTTTCTCTGAGCTGGCCACATCTTTATGGGATGTCCCATGGCATAACACCATGACCTGCCAAGTGCCAGACCTCAGTCGATACGCAGAGGCCCAGAGCCCAGCCAAATAAAGAGGCCCAGAGCACAGATGTCACTCCTGTCTTCAAGCAGGAAAAGAAGGAAGACGCAGGGAACTACAGGCCAGTCAGACTCACCTCCCTTCCTGGGAAGATGATGGAGCAGCTAATGCTGGAAACCCTTTCCAGGCACAGGAACGATAAGGAAGTCATCAGGAGTCGTCAAGGCCCAGAGCCTTATGTATGTCCAGTTTGCCTGAGTATTCCCTGATCCGATCCTTTTCCAGCAAGGCACTTCTCCATGCTCTAGATTTTCCCCTGGTCTCTGGCACCTGGGATTCCTGAAGGCCGATCTTGCTGGCAAATACTGAGGCAATGATGGCATTCGGTGCCTCAGCCTTTCGCACGTCCCGTGTCACCAGGTCCCCAGTCTCACTGAGCAATGGGCCCACAGTTTCCCTCATTTCCCTTTTGTTCCCTGTCTACTTACAGAAGCCCTTCTTGGTTTCTTTGGCATCCCTTGCCAAATTCCATTCCATTTGGGCTTTAGCTTTCCTACCTTTCTCCCTGCATGCTCAATGTCTCTGTGTCCCTCCCAGGCTACCCATCCTCATTTCCACCCTCTGTATTCTTCCTTCTTGTGTTTGAGTTTGGCCAGGAGCTCCTTGTTCATCCACACAGCTCTCCTGGCATTTTTGCCTGACATCATATTTGATGGGATGTGCTTCTCTTGAGCTTGGAGGAGGTGATCCTGGAATATGAACCAGCTTTCTCGGGCCCCCCTTCCCTCCAGGGCCACATCCCATGGGACTCTTCCAAGCAGATCCTTGAAGAAACCAAAGTCTACTCTCCTAAAACCCGGGGCTCTGAGATTGTTTTTACCTTCCTGCCTGCCCTCAGGAACCTGAACTCCATCATCTCATGGTCACTACAGCCCCATCTCATGGTCACAAGGCTGCCTTTGACCTTCACATCCCCAACAAGCCCCTCATTGTTGATGAGGAAGAGGTCAGGCAGAGCACCTCTCCTCACTGGCTCCTCTGTCACCTGAGTGAGGAATTTCTCATCCAGGCACTCCACAAACCTCCTGGATTGCTTATGCCCTGCTGTGTTGTCCTTTGAGCAAATATTGAGGTGGTTGACATCTCCCGTGAGGACCAGAGCCTGCCAATGTGAGGCTGCTCCTATCTGCCTGTTGAGGGCCTCATATACTTCTTCCTCCTGGTCGAGTGGCCGATAGCAGACATCCACTGTAATGCCACCCTTTCCTGGTCTCACTTTAATCCTCACCCTTAGGTTCTCTCTTGGCTCCCTACCCATCCCCAGACAGAGGTCCATGTACTCCAGCTGTTCTCTCACATAAAAGGCAACGCCCCCCTCCTTGTCATCCCATCCTCTCCTTCCTCAAGAACCTGTATCCCTCCATTGCGACATCCAATCATGGGAGTCATCCTGCCACATTTCCATGATCCCAACAAGATCATTGCCCTGCAACTGCACACCGATCTCTAAATCCTCATGTTTATGCCCCATGCTGCATGCGTTAGAGTACAGACACTTTAGAGAGGAACCCCAGCATGTTGAGTTCTTGGAGGGGGTGTGAGAGATTTCTCCATCATGGTGCTTTGTAGGCATTTCCTTGCTTACATGCAAGCACTGAACTTGAGCCCCGTTTTGTGATCCCTTCCCACCACATCACCCCATGCCCTTGCTCATTGATCCTGTCACTCCTTTAGAGGACTGCTGGTTACTCTCTCCCTCCCCCATCATTCTTAGTTCAAAGCCCTCCTTATGAGGTCAGCCAGCCTGTTGGCAGAAACAGCTTTGCCCTGCTTAGTGAGGTGGATCCCACCTCTGCCAAGACGATGCTGGTCCGCAAACAGGGTCCCATGGTCGTGGAACCCAAAAACCTACCCCAGTTCCGCAGTTAATTATTAACTTGTCCTAGTAGTGCCTTTCTCCTCACCAATGAGATTGAGGAGAACACCACCTGGGCCCCCATGCCCTTCAGTGCCACCCCCAGAGCTTTGTAGTCACTTCTGGTACTGTCCAGGTTGCCCCTGGTAGTGTCATTTGTGCCCACATGGGTTAAGAGCAGGAGGCAGTAGTCAGAGAGCCAGATGAGCTCTGGACGTCCCACCACAACATCCTGGATCCTTGTCCCCAGCAAGCAGCAAACCTCTCTAGATGGTTGGCTGGCCCAACAGATGAGTGCCTCTGTCCCCCGCACCAGGTAGTCACCCATTACGATGAAAAACCCCCCGTGGCACTACATCTGGATGAGGCTTGAATATCTCCATTTGTGGAGGTACCACAGCCTTTCGGAGTGCCTGTTCCTGGTGCCTGATGGACCTTATAGTGCAGCTTCTTTTCTCTTAAGTCTAGTCAGAATTTCCCACATCCCAACTTTTTCCCATGGCTTCTCATCCTTCCACTGTGCCCACATGGGAAGAGTCTGACTCCTTCTCCTCTGCACCATCCCATAAGACAGCTGTAGACAGTGACAGTATTGATAGCTGTGAAGTAGAATTTTCCACTTGACAGGGTGAGGAATGTGTTTGGGTTAATGCTTAGACACTGTCTAATTCAGGGTTGAATACACTGCGTTGCTTTGCTAATGACTGGACCCTTGAAGAGGAGCTGAAAGACTGATAAATGCACGCCTTGCTAAGGACTGTCCTCGAAGAGGACCTGAAAGATTGACAACCTGATAATTTTTCTAATCCTGCAACAAGATAAATATGTTGTAGTTTCTGTGTGCAGGGTGCTAGCTTTGTGGCATTACCACCCTGCAACCACCTCTGTGCAGACATGAAATAAATAAAATACCTCTGCTCTGTGTGTGTATTGGTGTACTGCACATGGGGTAAACGACCCCACTTTTGGGAAAACACCAGGACATCCCATGTCTCTAAAGAGCCTTTTGACAAGGTGGGCACATCTGTGCTGGCCTGGCCAGCCATTCCTACACCCCCTGCCCATGCTCTCCACAGCCCTTGAGCTGGTGGAGCTGCTCTGCAGAGCAAGTGGGCTGTGGGGCCTGGGGTCACAGGGGCACTCTGCAAGGGACGTGCTGGTCAGGCTGGGAGGCAGACCCAGCTCAGGGACATCACTGCCACTGACTGCCTCCCACAGAGACTCTTATGTGGCCATGGAGGCTGCTCAGAGGTGACCTGCCTTATTGCCAATGCCATGAGATGTGTTTGGGTGCTGCACCGCATCCAGTCTATGGAAGTCCACTGATGGGAAAACGAACCACTCACCAGGCTCCTTTCCCTGTGCCTGCTGTGTCCCTTGGGCTTGCAGAACCCTCACTTGCTGGTTCACACCCACATTTAGCACTTGATCTCTGGGGCACTTCACCTTGCACAGGCTCGTGCTCAGTGGGCTCCATTCCCTGCTGACCTCCTGGCACGTGCTGTCCCTGCAGATCCCCTGGGCTCTCCTGGCAGTTCCTGATTCCTTTCAGAAAAACACACATCTGCCATCAGCCCTACCACAGGCTGTCGAGCCCCAGGCAGCTTAGTTGGAGTCCATTCAGCATCTGTGTGGGTGCTGTCCACCCACAAGGAACACCTGAGCCATTCCTCAGTCCCTGGAAGACCACACTGGTGTAACCGTGGGATAGGCGCCGTGAAACAGTAACTATAGAATCAGTTTGAGATAATTAATTATGCAGTGGACATGGGTGCATGACCACTGATGACCACCAGAGACCCCTTGAAGACCACCGACTCAAATCACTGAGCATGTGTGACGGGGAGGAAAATATGGAAATGGATTCCAAGAAATGATTATCATAGGACTGCCCTTTCTGAGAAAAACGATGAATATGTATGTTTTGATCCTACATAACCTGTGTGCTGGTGATCACCTGGCATGCACATTGGGTGGAGCTATCCCCTGTGCACCCAGGCCTGCAATAAAGAATGCCTGCCTTTTAACACTACATTGGTGTTACGAGGTTTATTCCCGGATTTCGGTGACAAACCCTCCTGCATGCTGGGGCTACTCCCCCAGCTCCAGAGATGTGCACAGATGGGAGCTGAGACAATTAACTTCCCACCGGTTTCTCTGGAGTTTTTCTAAACAGGCAGCCTGGATGGATATGTACAATGAGGTATTCTGGTCATGAATACTAATATCACAAAAAAAACCCCCAAAACCCACAAAAAAACCAAACACACACAAAAAATTACAGACACATATAAAGACAAGTTAGTCCTGGCTCTTCCTGAGATACAAAGGGAGCCCTACTGGGATAATGGGCACCTTATTAATCTGAAGTAGATTGTATTCAAATAGTTTCCACAGGGCATCTATGATTTCCTGGTTCCTCATGCTGTAGATGAGGGGGTTCACTGCTGGAGGCACCACCGAGTACAGAACTGCCACCACCAGGTCCAGGGATGGGGAGGAAATGGAGGGGGGCTTCAGGTAGGCAAATATGGCAGTGCTGATAAACAGGGAGACCACGGCCAGGTGAGGGAGGCACATGGAAAAGGCTTTGTGCCGTCCCTGCTCAGAAGGGATCCTCAGCACAGCCCTGAAGATCTGCACATAGGACAGCACAATGAAAACAAAACAACCCAAAAATAGAAAAGTACTAAAAGTAATAATTGCAACTTCCCTGAGGTAGTCTGAGACTGAGCAGGAGAGCTTGAGGATCTGGGGGAGTTCACAGAAGAACTGGTCCAGGGCATTGC
Organism: Grus americana; assembly: GCF_028858705.1. Classification (NCBI taxonomy): domain Eukaryota; kingdom Metazoa; phylum Chordata; class Aves; order Gruiformes; family Gruidae; genus Grus; species Grus americana. The sequence continues at coordinate 865,016 of NC_072878.1, read as the reverse complement.
CCTGGCAGAGTGGTATAGAAAATGTATTGGCCGTGTGCAGCACAGCATTGAGAAACCCAGTGCCCCAGGCAGCTGCTGCCATGTGGACACAAGCTCTGCTGCCCAGGAGGGTCCCGTAGTGCAGGGGTTGGCAGATGGCAATGTAGCGATCGTAGGCCATGACAGTGAGAAGGGCGTACTCAGCTCCAAGCAGGAAGACAATCAGAAAGACTTGAGCAGCACATCCTGTGTAGGAGATGGACCTGACGTCCAATAGGGAATTGGCCACGGCTTTGGGCACAGTGGTGGAGATGGAGCCCAGGTCGAGGAGGGAGAGGTTGAGGAGGAAGAAGTACATGGGGGTGTGGAGGTGGTGGTCGCAGGCTATGGCAGTGATGATGAGGCCATTGGCCAGGAGAGCAGCCAGGTAGATGCCCAGGAAGAGCCAGAAGTGCAAGAGCTGCAGCTCCCGTGTGTCTGCGAATGCCAGGAGGAGGAACTCAGTGATGGAGCTGCTGTTGGACATTTGTGGTTCCTTGGCATGGGGGCTGGTTGAAAAAATGAAAGGACAGGGAACAATTAGGACATCTTCCTCTGAGCAAAGCCACTCCATTCTTCATAGAAACAGCCCCCAACTGAAATGCCTTTCCCTTCTCTGGTTTGTGCTGGCTGAGTGTGTTGTGAGGAGCTGAGGAGTCAGCTGTGCTCAGCTGCAGTGGGTACGTGGAGCTGGTTTGTGACACCTCCAATGTTTAAAACCCATGTCAGATGCAATCCACCTTCAATGGAGAAATTAAATCTCTGCACTCATGACTCAGAAGAGTGCAGGCTGCCGAAGACAGGCTTAGCATTTCCTTAGAAGAATTTTGTCTGTGGTTTTTATTTTCCACCATCACATCTGGGGAGAGCTCTTTTGAGGGGTAGAAATACTCATTTTAGGGTGGAAAATGGGAAGAGGACAGCAATGGGAATGTGACAGAACAGGCAAAACAGCTCAGCTCTTTGTGGCTTAGTGCAGAGTCAAGAGAGCTGTAGCGTTCATTACACTATCACCCAGCTGCCCTGCACTTTTGCTTGTGCTACCTTGAAGATGACCTCACACAAAAATTACACTTAAAAAAAATCCCAAAACTAGACTGTGATGAGAGATGGGGAGTTGTGTTTCCAAGGGCAGATCTGCAAACTCTTCTCTTTCCCAGCCCAGAGGTGGAGTTGTGATGGAGAGAGAAGGACAGAGCCCCTCTCAGAGAGAAGCAAAGGCCTCTGAGAGGAGAGAACTGACCTCCAAGGGAAAGCTCAGCACTCCCTGGGATCCTACAGCACAGCCGTGCTCTTCTGGGGCAGCTCCCAAGCCCAGCAGCACAGGCAAAGCAGACAGTCTGATATCCTGAAGATGGGATGTCCTAAAGGCAGAGTCAGCTCATTGCTCAGCAGACAATGCCCAGCAGACATCTAGAGTGAGGGACCACAAGAGAGCAGCCTGAAGGCAGCCTAGCCCAGGGCTTGGCTGCAGTTTCCTCCCACTCCCTGCCCATGTCTCTGCTGCCTGGAGCTGTCCCTGCCAGGAGCTGGTGCTCTGCCCACACCTCTCCTCCCTGTCCCTACTCTGAAGGACACAACTGGGCACCCCTGCCTGCACACCTGCATTCACAGCCACTCAAACTTGCCTCTGCACAGGGAGTCCACCTGGCACATCCCAGGAGCTGTGGGCTCTGCCAGCTTGAGGAGATGCCTCCAGGAACCGCATTGGCATTGCCCTGCACCCAGAGACTTACCGTGTCAAGGGCTCTGAAGATTTCTCCTTTCCTGAGCTCTCAGCAAGCCTCCCATTTCCAACTGCCTTGAAGCTCTCTCTGCCTCGCTGTTCTCCCCTCGGTGCCTGCAGGCAGAGCCCTCAGCCCTGCTGGGCTTGGCAGAGGAGCTGCTCCTGGCCAGAGATGTCTCTCTGCAGCACAGCCCACTTGCCATGAGCTCCCTTTGTCCCAGGAGAGCAGCAGCAGAGGACCAGCCCAAGGCGGCATGTTAATGACCCCTCTGGTGGGTTTGGGGATGAGTCCATGAAGCTCAGACCCTGAGAGGAAGCTGATGAAACCTCTCCAGAAGTCACAGTCTGATGCAAACTCCACAGTTTCTTGGAGCATTAATGGGTCCCCCTGAGGGCCATCACTGACAAAGCAACTCTGGGGCTGGTTAGAGCAGGCAAGTGGAGGCAGTGATGACAGGTAGGCAAAGGCAATGGCAAGGTGGCTCTGATGCTGAGTAATCCTGGGTGTGTTTGATCAAGCCAAAGGGCCAAGCTGTGACCCCCAGCCCCTGGGAGGGGAGATCCTGTACCTCACACGTGTCTCAGGGCACTTCCTGTGCCAGTGTGATGTGGGGATGTGCAATGCCTAGAGCAGGACTACCACACACTCTTTCTCAGGCTCACAGGTTGTGACAAGGGGGCGATGAAGTCCTGGTGCTCTAATGATAAGATGTCTCCTCACAGGCATCCCCTGCAGAGAGAACAGCCACAGCCCAGCAGACCAAGACCTTGGCTGTATTGGGGGCTTTCAGCCTTGCCACTGCCCCCAGATGTCTCCACCACAGCATGTCCTACGGTGTCCCACACCTGCACCTCTTTCCCTGCAGGCTCTTGACACCCAGCCTGCTTACCAACTTGGGTGTCACCTGAGCATCTTCCCACCCTTACTGATATCTCTCCATCCTCACAGGCTCTTTGAAATGCAAAGCTCTGGCTAATCCAGACTCTTGCTGGGTGGCCTCTTGTACCACAGAACTGCACTTGCAGGGACATTTCTTTCTCCTCGTGTCCCATCTCAACCTCCCAAGATGCACTTGGTGGCATCTTCTCTTTCTCATCATGATGTTTCCCAGTTTTCAGAAAAGCTCCACCATCTCTGAAACCACCCCTCTCAAGCAGTCTCAGGCTACTCCTAGACTGCCCTGAGCCTCCCCACCACTGGGCAAAGGGGCCAAAGAAGCCCAGGTCTCTCAGCCCCTCCACACAGCCCATCTGCTTAAGGCCCCAAACTCCACCTGGCCACATCTCCTCTGGCCACTCTCCAGCTCCTCCCAGCTCCAGCAAAAGAGGGAGCCGAGAACTGGGACAAAGCCATGTGTGGGGGTCCCCACCAGTGCGGTGTCAAGGGCCAGAAGAACTGCCCTGCTCTGGGTGACCATGCTCATCCTAACGCAGCCCCGTATGCAACTGGCCTTCTTCACAGTGAGCAGAAACCGCTGGCTCGGATGGTGTCCCTCGCAGTTGCCAGGCCCTTCTCCTCCTCAGAGTCCCTCCTCAGCACAGCAGGTCCCAGCTGGCCCTGATGTACACGTTGGTTCTTCTCCCTGAGGCCAGACTGGCCAATTCTCCTTGTCAACGTCACGAGGTCTCTTTTGGCCAAATCCCCGAGTTTCTCCAGGTCCCTCTGGACTGAAGCTCCTTTTGGTCAGCGGTTACTGTTTGTGTGCGGGTGGCTCACCCTGATGGTGGTGGAGTCTCACAAGAGAACAGCATGAGGAGTTGCAGATCTCTACAGACCCAGGTAGGAATTGCCATGAAGAGAGTCTGCAAAACACCACAGGAGGGTACAAAGACCTTCCATGTATACAGGAGCTGGCCCCAGGATCACCTCAGCTCCCCAGTTCCCCCATGTACAGACAGACACTCACGTACAAATGACTCTCTCCAGCCCAGCAGCACAGCACCACTGAGGCTGGAAGGCAGCCACCTTCCATCTTCTCTGTGCTTCTTCTGCATGCTTGGTTTTTCGTCAGGAGCTCCTTTCTCATCCATGCCTTCCTCCAGCCACCTTTTCTTGACTTTCTGCATTTGGGGTGGATCATTCTGGAGTTTGAAGCGGAGATTCTCCTCAAGTCCTGCTCTTGGCCTTCTTCCCATCTCTCAGGATCCTACACTCTGCTTTCTCGCCCCTGACTGTTACATCTCTGACCAGCTCTTCCTTCCTTGCAAGCATGAAGTCCTGCAGGGCATCTCATCTTTTCTCCACTCTGCTCCCACCAGCGAGTAGCTTCGGGGGCAGCAAGGGAAGTTGCTAAAACACCCGTGTGAACTGGAGTCAAATGGACAGTGACCTGTGGATAAGTTCACAGTGGAGGTACATCAGCTGAGGTGATGGTTGCCTTTGGAAAAGCCCCTGCCAGAACATGTACACACCAGTGACCGCACACCCAATAATCCAAAGCTCCTTTGATCTTTAATGGCTTGAGTGATATCAGCCCTATTCTGCAGTTGGAGTAGATGGTCCCTTCCAGCTTGAACTATTCTGTTCTGTTCTGTTCTGTTCTGTTCTATTCTATTCTATTCTATTCTATTCTATTCTATTCTATTCCATTCCATTCCATTCCATTCCATTCCATTCCATTCCATTCCATTCCGATGTTTCCTCCCTGTTTCAAATCTTTCACTTTTTCATAATCTTCTGAGATTCTTTCTGTTATTTGCACTGGTGTGGCTCTTTGCCCCCCCGACCTCCCCTCCCCCCCTCCCTCCCCTTCTCCCAGAGCCACCCCAGTGCTCCCAGTCCAGCTCCCAGGCTCCCTGCAGTGCTCCGAGTTGTGCTCCAGTTCTCCCAGTGCCATTCACTGGCTTCCCCCAGTGCTCCCAGTAACGCCCTAGTGCTTCCAGAGCAATTCCCTTGGTCCCCCTAGTCCCCCTAGTTCTGCCCTAGTGCTCCCAGTTCGGTTCCCTGGCTCAGCCCAGTGCTCCCAGTGCCACTCCAGTGCAGCCAGTGCCACTCCTTGGTACTCCCAGTGCTTCTTCAGTTCTCCCAGTGGGGCTCCTTGCCTCCCCTCCCAGTTCTGCCACTGCCACCTCAGTGCACCCAGGGTGGCTAACTGTCTCCCCCACTGGTCCCAGTGCCACCCCAGTTCTCCCACTATGGCTCCCTGGCTCCTCCCAGTGCCCCCAGAGCCACTCCCAGGCTCCCCGTGGTGCTTCTAGTCTCCATTTCTACTCCATTTCTAGTCTACATTTCTAGGCTCCATTTCTACTAGAGCTGCTCACAGGCTCCCTCCAGTGCTCCCAGTGCCACACCAGTGCTCCCAGTTGTGGTGGGTTGACCCTGGCTGGACGTCAGGTGCCCACCAAAGCCGCTCTGTCACTGCCCTCTTCAGCTGGACAGGGGTGAGAAAATATAACGAAAGGCTCGGGGGTCGAGATAAGGACAAAGCGAGATCATTCACTAATTACTGTCACTGGCATCTTCTCACAGAAGACATCCCTGTAGCCTCCCCTCCTCCTGCTACCAAAACCTTGCCACACAAACCAAACACATCTGCTGGCCCTCGTTTTGCTGGTTTTGTAATCTCATTTGGTGTTTTGGAGGTGGTGTTCATGGCAATTCCCACCCGGGTCTGTAGAGCCCTGCAACTCCTCATGCTGTTCTCTTGTGAGACTCCACCACCATCAGGGTGAGCCACCCACACACATACATTAACTGCTGACCAAATGGAGCTTCAGTCCAGAGGGACCTGAGATTCTTTGAGATGCTAGTCAACACAAACCTCTTGAGGGTTACAAGGAGAAGTGGCCAGTCCTGCATTAGAAGGCAGAGTAACCTCGGTCATCAGGGCAGGCTTGTACCTGACCGGCTGAGCAGTGACCCTGAGGAGAAGGGTCTGGGGGTTACTTGGGACACCATACAAGCCATTGGTGCATGTTCACTATGAACAAGGCCACCTGCATACAGGTCTGCATTAGGATGATCATGGCCACCCAGACCATCTTGAGACTGGTTGAAGTGTGGTTTCAGAGATGGTGGAGTTTTTCTCAACATTGGAAAGCAGCACAAGAAAGAAATAACGGCACAAAGGGAAGCTTTGGAAGTTGAGACTGGGCATGAGGATTTCATGTCACGTTGAGTTACACGAAACATCACTCCAAGTGCAGTGCTGTGGTACAAGAGGCCACCCAGCAAGAGTCTGGATTAGCCAAAGCTTTGTATTTTAACAAACAGCCCATGAGGATGGAGAGATATCAGTAAGGGTAGGAAGATGCTCAAGTGAGAGCAAGGTTGGTGTGGTGGGTTGACTCTGGCTGGAGGCCAGGTGCCCACCAGAGCCGCTCTCTCACTCCCCTCATTCACTAGACAGGGAAGAAAAGGTGTAACGAAGGGCTTGTGGGTCGAGATAAGGACAGGGAGAGATCACTCACTAATTACCGTCACGAGCAAAACAGACTGAGCTTAGAGAGGTAATTCATCTGATTTATTACTAGGCAAAACAGAGTAGAGGAATGAGAAATAAAATCAAATCTTAAAACACCTCCCCCCACCCCTCCCATCTTCCCGGGCTCAACTTCACTCCTGGCTTCAATCTCTGCCCCCCCTCAGCGACACAGGGGGGACAGGGAATGGGGGTTACGGTCACTTCATCACACGGTGTTTCTGCCACTTCTTCCTCCTCAGGGGGAGGACTCCTCTCATCGTTCCCCTGCTCCAACATGGAGTCCCTCTCACGGGGTGCAGACCTTTACAAACTGCTCCAGCGTGGTCTCTCCCACGGGGTGCAGACCTTCAGGAGCAGACTGCTCCAGCATGGGGTCCCCCACGAGGTCACAAGTCCTGCCAGCAAACCTGCCCTGGCGCGGGCTCCTCTCTCCATGGGTCCACAGGTCGGGCCAGGAGCTTGCTCCAGCGTGGGCTTCCCACGGGCCACAGCCTCCTTCAGGTGCCTCCACCTACTCTGGCGTGGGGTCCTCCACAGGCTGCAGGTGGAATCTCTACACCCCCTCATCCTTCCTCCATGGGCTGCAGGGGGACAGCCTGCTTCACCATGGTCTTCACCACGGGCTGCAGGGGGATCTCTGCTCCAGCGTCTGGAACACCTCCTGCCCCTCCTTCTGCACTGACCTTGGTGTCTGCAGAGTTCCTTACATCTTCTCACTCCTCTCTCCGGCTGCAAAAGCTCTCTATAACTGTTTTTCTCCTTCTTAAATATGTTACCACAGAGGCGCTGATTGGCTTGGCCTTGGCCAGCGGCGGGTCCGTCTTGGAGCCGGCTGGCATTGGCTCTATCAGACATAGGGGAAGCTTCTAGCAGCTTCTCACAGAAGCCACCCCTGTAGCCCCCCCGCTACCAAAACCTTGCCACGCAAACCCAACCCAGTTGGCAAGCACAGCGGATGTCCACTGCCTTCCAGGAAACAGGTGCAGGCATAGGACACCATAGGACAACCTGTGGTGGAGATGGTCAAGGGAGATGACAAAGTTGAAAGCCCCCAACAGAGCTGAGGTCTTTCTCCCATTGGCTGTGGCTGTTGTCTGTCTCACCAAGGCCTACCAGGAGACACCTAATCCTTACAGCACGAGGGCCTCATGGCCTCCTCCTTGTCTCCACTCAAAGGCCTGGGAGGTGTCGTACCATCCTCCTGCAATTTACATTGCATGTCCCCACGACACCCTGCCCCAGGAAGAGCCCTGAGACCTGTGTGTGGGACAGGACCTCCCCTCCCAGGGACTGGGGGTCACAGTTTGGCCCTTTGGCTTGATAAAACACATCGAGGTTTACTCAGCATCAGAGCCACCTTGCCATTGCCTTTGCCTACCTGTCATCACTGCCTCCACTTGCCTGCTCTAACCAGCCCCAGAGTTGCTTTGTCAGGGATGGCCCTCAGGGGGACCCATTAATGCTCCAAGAAACTGTGGAGTTTGCATCGCACTGTGACTTCTGGAGAGGTTTCATCAGCTTCCTCTCAGGGTCGGAGCTTCATGGACTCATCCCCAAACCCACCAGAGGGGTCATTAACATGCTGCCTTGGGCTGGGCCTCTGCTGCTGAGCTGCTCCAGGCTCCTGGGATGGAGGGAGCTCATGGCAAGTGGGCTGTGCTGCAGAGAGACATCTCTGCCCAGGAGCAGCTCCTCTGCCAAGCGCAGCAGGGCAAAGGGCACTGCCAGGGTATCTCAGGGAGATGAGCAAGGCAGGTGAAGAGCTTAAAGGTGGTCAGGACTGGGAGGCTGACCAAGAGCTGAAAAAAAGAGAAATCTTGAGAGCCCTTGACACGGTAAGTCTCTGGGTGCAGGGCAATGGAGCTGTAGTTTCTGGAGCCATCTCCTCAAGCTGGCAGAGCCCACAGCTGATGGGATCTGTAAGAGGGGCTTTTTTTAGACAATTTTAAATAACTTGTGAAGACATAGTCTGCATCTGGAGATGCACAGGGCTGTATTTCAGATCAGAGTCCCTTCGACGCAGGGTTTTGTGTGCAGGGACAGGGACTTTTCTGCGTTCCAGGATCAATGCTCAGCCTGCCTGGGGATCTCCCCATGGCACTGCAGGCAGAAGCTGTGGGTAGAAGGACGAATGTCTGGTAGGGCAGGGCAGTGTGGTTCTGCTGTTGAGAGAGTGCTGCATGTTTCCAGGCTGCTCACAGCTCCAGACCACCCCTGGGACACTTCACAGGGAACTTTTTAAGAAGGAAATCAAGGCAGGGGCTACCTGGAAGTAAAGGTGCGTCTCAGGGTTGGTGCTTTCTATTTCTTGCTGTGATGGTAGGTGAAAATGGTAATGAAGCTGTCAAGATTGCACAAGAATGAAACACCTCTAGAATTACAGTGAGTGATGAACAGGGTTTTCAAGGCACCTGATAAAGCCACTTCACCCTTTCCTCTGCCTACCCAAAGCATTCACATCACCTTTGTGGTCTCTTCAGGGTTGATCTGCTCTTCCCCTTAAGACCTGCCAACACAGAGGTACCCCTGGGCAGTGCCCTGCTGCCAGGAGGGGTCTGCAGGGCAGAGCTGAGCACACAGAGGGTGGGATGGGCTCTGTGAGCAGGGACAGGGAGGAGAGGTGTGGGCAGAGCACCAGCTCCTGGCAGGGACAGCTCCAGGCAGCAGAGACATGGGCAGGGAGTGGGAGGAAACTGCAGCCAAGCCCTGGGCTAGGCTGCCTTCAGGCTGCTCTCTTGTGGTCCCTCACTCTAGATGTCTGCTGGGCGTTGTCTGCTGAGCCATGAGCTGACTCTGCCTTTAGGACATCCCATCTTCAGGACATCGGACTGTCTGCTTTGCCTGTGCTGCTGGGCTTGGGAGCTGCCCCAGAAGAGCACGGCTGTGCTGTAGGATCCCAGGGAGTGCTGAGCTTTCCCTTGGAGGTCAGTTCTCTCCTCTCAGAGGCCTTTGTTTCTCTCTGAGAGGGGCTGTGTCCTTCTCTCTCCATCACAACTCCACCTCTGGGCTGGGAAAGAGAAGAGTTTGCAGATCTGCCCTTTGAATCATGACTCCTCTGCTCTTGTTAGTGTCTTTTTGGGGGTATTATTTAAAAGTAATTTCTGTTTGGCATCATCTTCAAGGCAGCAGAAGCAACAGTGCAGGGCAGGTGCATAACAGTCTAAAGGACACTGCAGCTCTCCGGACTCTGCACTAAGCTACAAAGAGCTGAGCCCTTTTGCCTGTCCTGTCTCAAGACTCTTCCCATTTTCCATTATGAAATGAGCATTTCTAACCCTCAGAAGAAAACTCCCCAGATGTGATTGTGGAAAATGAAAACACAGAAAACACTCATATTAGCATGTTAAGTCTCTCTTCTCCAGCCCGCACTCTTCTGAGTTGTGAGATCAGAGATTGAATTTTTCCATTAAATGTGGATTGCATCTGACATGGGTTTAAAACATTGGAGCTGTCACAAACCAGCTCCATGTACCCACTGCAGCTGAGCACAGCTGACTCCTCAGCTCCTCACAACACACTCAGCCAGCACAAACCAGAGAAAGAAAATGCATTTCAACTGGGGGGTGTTTCTATGAAAAAGAGAGTGGTTTTGCTCAGTGGATTCTGTCCTAACTTTTCCCTGTCCTTTTGTTATTAGAACTGGCCCCCATGCCAAGAAACAGCAAATGTCCAACAGCAGCTCAATCACTGAGTTCCTCCTCCTGGCATTCGCAGACACACGGGAGCTGCAGCTCTTGCACTTCTGGCTCTTCCTGGGCATCTACCTGGCTGCTCTCCTGGCCAATGGCCTCATCATCACTGCCATAGCCTGCGACCACCACCTCCACACCCCCATGTACTTCTTCCTCCTCAACCTCTCCATCCTCGACCTTGGTACCATCTCTATCACGGTCCCTAAAGTGATGGCCAACTCACTCTCAGACAACAGGTCCATCTTCTATGCAGGATGCGCTGCTCAAGTCTTTCTATTTTTCTTCTTGCTTGGAGCTGAGTACGCCCTTCTCACTGTCATGGCCTATGACCACTACGTTGCCATCTGCCAACCCCTGCACTACGGGACCCTCCTGGGCAGCAGAGCTTGTGTCCACATGGCAGCAGCTGCCTGGGGCACTGGGTTTCTCTATGCTGTGCTCCACATGGCCAATACATTTTCTATACCACTCTGCCATGGTAATACTGTAGAACAGTTCTTCTGTGAAATCCCCCAGATCCTCAAGCTCTCCTGCTCAGATGCCTACCTCAGGGAAGTTGGGCTTCTTATATTAAGCTGTTTTTTAGGTTTTGGCTGTTTTGTTTTCATTGTGCTGTCCTATGTGCAGATCTTCAGGGCTGTGCTGAGGATCCCCTCTGAGCAGGGACGGCACAAAGCCTTTTCCACGTGCCTCCCTCACCTGGCCGTGGTCTCCCTCCTTGTCAGCACAGGCATATTTTCCTACCTGAAACCCCCTTCCATCTCCTCCCCATCCCTGGACCTGGTGGTGGCAGTTCTGTACTCGGTGGTGCCTCCAGCAGTGAACCCCCTCATCTACAGCATGAGGAACCAGGAAATCATAGATGCCCTGTGGAAACTATTTGAATACAATCTACTTCAGATCAAGAAGACCCCCATTATCCCACCAGGGCTCCCTCTGTATTTCAGGAAGAGCCAGGAGTAGCTTTTCTTCATATGGGTCTGTATTTTTTTGTGTGCTTCTTTTCTTCTTAGGTTTTTTGTTTATTTTATACCTGTGATATTAGTATTCTTTGCCTGTTACCTCTTTTTACTTGACCCAAACACCTCATGTACATATGGGTCCAGGCTGCCTGTTTAGATAAACTCCATGGAGAAAGCAGTGGGAAGTTAATTCTCTCAGCTCCCATCTGTGCACATCTCCTCTGGAGCTGGGGGAGCAGCCCCAGCATGCAGGAGGGTTCAGGAGCCAAATGCCCGGCTGCCCCATGGAGTAGCAGCCTGGGTTGCCCTTGGGGCTGCCCCTCGCTGCCTCAGCGGGCACTCCCTCTCTGCTGCCTTCACGTCGGGGCTGCTGCTGCCCTGGAGCCATGGCCAAGGCCAGCAGCAGGACACGGCCTGGACAGGGCTGCTCTCTCCTCCCTTCCACACTGTCCTGCTGTGTCCTGGCATTGCTGTTACCCCCAAGGTCTTGTGTACCTTATCAGCTTATCTGCCTGGTGCTGTCCCACCTGCAGTGGGGCTGATGGCAGATATCAGTCTGGAAAAGAATGGAGATCTGCCAGGAGAAGTGAGGGGATCTCCAGGGACAGTGTGTGAGTCTGAGGTGGCAGAGAGTGGCACCTCATAAAATGAGTGACAATCCAAGGAGGAGTGTCCCAGAGGAGAAGGCAAACCTGAGGAGACCATGGGCTAACGAGGGCTCTGCAATGGCAGGAGAGGCTGTGAGGAGCCAGAAGGCAAAGGGACATAAGTCTAGACAGTGGTTCATCACACCCTCATGGAAACCCTGTGGGCTGGACCTAGTGCAGCCCTCCCCTGCCCTTTCTGCCACTGGAGACACACCATGGTCCTGCCAAGCACTGTCCTTGTCTTCTGAGCCATCAGGGAAGATGGAAAGGGGCTCAGCAGCTGTGATCCCCTCTGGCTGGCTCTGCTTCCCACCCTGACCAGCATGGCCAATCAGGGTCACCCCATGGCCCCGGGGAACCATAGCCCCCTCGCTCTGCAGAGCAGCCCCACCAGCTTGGGGCCCTGCAGGGAGCATGGGGAGGGAACCAGGAACGGCCGGCCAGGCCAGCACAGACATGCTCACCTGGGGAAAGGCTCTCTGCAGAGCAGGGATGACTCTGGAGGAGATCAAAGGAGCATTTCTGTGCCTGAAAGGAGGAATCAATGAGAAAGGGAAACCTCTTTCTGCAGGCACCCACTGGCAGCAGGCTCTTCTGTCCCCTGGCCGGGACTCTTGGTGGCATGGAGAGAGCGAGAAGGTGCCCCAGGGCATTCATCACCCCCCAGCCTCTCCCATCAGCCATTTCCAGCCCTGGTCACTCCCCCAGTTCTTGGTGGTTGGGCTCTGTGGCCATCTCCTTCCTGCTGCTGGTCTTGGTGCCTGTGTTGGGGAAACAGCCAGCCCTGCCCCAGCCTCCTGCCTTGCCCAGACCTTGGCAGAGCCCCGAGCAGGGCTGTCTGGGAACCTGTGCATGGGACATAGCTGGGGCTTGGCTGGGGCTGGGCACTGCTTGGCTGCAGAAGAAGGAGGGCTGCTGAGGAAGGACACTGAGGTCTGGCATGGGCACTTGTGGTGGAGGACGTGTCCCCGCCCCAAACACACCCTGTCCTGTGCAGTGTCTGATGATGGGGGCCCTGGGGGCATGTGTGGGGCAGTGGGGCTGCACAGGGGCAGGGATGGGTCACGGATGGGAGCCACAACACAACGATGAGGAGGTGGAAGCTGGGACAGGCTATGAAGGAGGAATTTAGAAAGATGACCTGAGCATGCGGGCATGTGTTTAGGAAAGCCAGAGCTGAGCTGGAGCTGATGGGGGCTGCAGGCACCATCAAGAGCAAAATGAAGAGCTTCAGCCACTGTGTTTGCAGTAAAAGGCTGAACAAGGAACGTGCTGCTGAATGGTGAGGGGGGGTCGTAACAGCAGACACAGGCCGGGCTGAGTGACTCAACGCCTTCCTTGCCTTAGACTGTGCTCAAAAGTTCTGCCAGGCCTCTGCTCAGTGAAAGGGCTCAAGGAGGAGGAGAGCAGGTATTGAGAGGAACCTCATGAAACCCCCCAAGAACAAGTGCCAGGTTCTGCCCCTGCAGGGGACTCACATTGGTAATGGCACAGGCTGGGGGCTGCCTGGCTGGGGAGCAGCTCTGTGGGAAAGGTCTTGGTGGGCAGGCAGCTGGACAGGAGGCAGCCGTGTGCCCTGGCAGCAAGGGAGGACAGCAGTGCCCTGGGCTGTGTGACCAGCAGCATGGCCAGGAGATGGAGGGTAGGGATTTACCCTCTCTATGTGGAAAGTTTCTAGTTCACATCGAGAATGCCGTGTCCACTTTTGGGAACCCCAAGAATGGAAAGGTGTTGACCATCTGGAGTGGGTTTAGTGAAGGGCCTTGAGATGGTCAGGGGGCTGGATCAGTGTCTCTGTGAGGAAAGGCTGATGAAGCTGGGCTCCTTCAGCCTGGAGAAGGGATGGCTGAGAGACACCTCAAAGCAAGGGGGATCTCACCTTTTTCACCATGAGGCTAGCCAAGCATTGGAACAAGCATTGATCACCGTGAGAGATTGTAAAGTCCTTTGTCCTTGCAGGTTTTCAAGACCCAGGTAGACAAAGACCTGTGGAACCAGGTCTGACCATTTACCTGACCTGTCTTGGATTAGAGAGTTTTTCTATAGACTTCTCAACATCTGCTCTGAAACTCAATGATCTTATCATCCTTAAATCTCTTGTGCAATATCTTATCAGCAGATGAGAGAACAGATGTTTATGGTGGTTTTTTGTGACCAGCAAAGTCGAGTACGATGAACATCTCCTCCAGCCTGGTAACTGCAAGGGTAGGCTGGGAGGCACTGCCTGGGATAGCTCTGCATTACACCTAATGTTAATTGCATCCTCCTCTAACCACCTCAATGGCCATGGTCTGGACCCTGAAGGTCCTACATGGAGGTTTTGTGAATCAGGGAAACTGAATACCACCCGTGACTATTAGATGCATTCCTGGTGTTTGTGAACAGCAAGGAGTTTCTCTTTCTGGTGCATTCCCAGGTGACATGGACTCCACCTGGGATTTGTCTCCCCGTCTTTTAGACAACCACTGTCTGGGTGTCTTTCAACCCTTGCTTGTGCAGGCTCCTCTTACAGCTGACAGCGAGTCTTGACCCTCCTGCAGCCTCCTTTATCCTCGCAGCACTTGTCAATCACTTGGCTCCTTCATTGTCTTGGCCTCCAGGAACCCGACCAGCCCCCACACAGCCTGGGCATCAGCTCACTCCTGGCATCTTCTTTCCAGGTGAACCCCGTCCACATTGAATTCCCAGGTCTGGCTCTGAGCCTGCTTTGGCCCAAGGCAAACTCCTGAAAGTCCTGGTAAAACCCAGCAAGGTTCAACTCCCTCTGCAGCACTCCAGTGCTGTCCCAGAAGGCTCTGCACAGTTCTACACACCCACCCACCCACCAGCCCACCCATCTTCAGACTGTACCTCAGTGCACACACTGCCAACCTTTTTGCAGCATGCTATGAGAAACCTTCTGGCTGGTGATAATGTATCACACGCCACTTCTGGGAAGGTTGAGCTGCCCAAGCAAGCCTGCAGATGATCCCCATGGTGTCCAGGCCACAAGGGCAGCATGTGGGACTCACGGGAGGCCAAGACAAGGAGCCACATGCTGCTTGGTGTCAGGTCTGCTCCGGAGGGGCTGGTGCTGAGCAGGGTGTCCCTGAGCCCTGCCTGCGCTCCGGCCTGCTGCAGCCAGTCAAGTGGCTGTAACAGAGGTGCCCTCACAGTCAGCACCCAGATGTGTCCCGTTCACCGGCCTCACCCCTCCCTTTCTCTGGACACCAACAGCTGATGGCTGACCAGGGCTGCACTCTGGTCCTCACAGACAAGGCAGAACGGGATGAGGATGTCAAGGCTGAGGGCAGGCATTGCTGCCACGATCAAGCAAGAGCAGAAAGACACACAGCGCAGTGACAGCCTTGGAGGGAAGGAGAGCAGGTCTCAGCTTGTTCAAGACCTGCTTGGCAGGACCCTGGAGAGCCAAGATCCATGCAGCCCTCCATGAGGATGAAGAGGAAGTGTCTGGCTGACGAGTTCCAAGAGCAAGGAGGCAGTGCAGAGAGGGTGGCAGGGGAAACAGGCTGGCCATGAGGCAGATGGAGACATGACCTGTGTGTGCCAAGATGGAGCCAGAAAAGCCAACCTCAGCGGGGCTGGAACTAGTGCGGGATAAGGAGGGCAACGACAAGGGCTGTTGTACGTTCACTGGCAGCACAAGGAGTCAGCTGAGGAAAATGTGGTCTCAGGGCTCAGCGGAGCAGGACATGTGGTGACAACGACATGGGAGAGGCTGTGGAGTTCATTGCTTCCTTCACCGTGCCTTTTTCCAGTGAAATCTCATCCCAGGTCTCCCTCGTCCCCAAATGGATCCCTTGGGCCAGTTCCGACACACACAAGTCCATGGAAAAAGATGGGATACACCCACGGGTGCTGGGGAAGATGGACCGTGTCCTTGCAAGATATTGCTTGTCTGTCCTCGACATTTCAGGGCCATCCGGGAAGGTGGCTGATGACTGCAGAGAGGCAGACATTGCACCCATCCTCCAGAAGGGCCAGAAGGAGGATTTGGAGAACTACAGCCCAGTCAGCCTCACCTCATTCCCTGGGAAGGTGACAGAGTAAATCCTCCTGGAAGCCAGTTCCAAGCCTGTGATGGACAAGGTTGGAAGAGCCACCAAGGGCAAATGAAATCCCACTTGACCAGCCTGGTTGTGTTCTCCACTAAGAAGAACGGCTGTGTGCCCCAGGGGAATTTGTGGGCCCTCACTCTAGCAAGGCCTTTAACACAGTCCCCCATGTCTCCAGATGGCCAGACCACTGAGATCTGGAGTGGGTAAATGGATCCCAGGCAGGTGGAACCTTGATTGGACCATGCAGCCACCGAGCAGCCAGTTACTAGGGGCCTCCATCAGTGACCAACCCCTGGGGCAACACTGTCTGATGTCTTTATGACTTCTTATTTTTAATGCTGCAGGCCTTATGATGAGGGAAATTTTAGAAGTTTTTGACAAAAAAAAAATGGCACATTGAAGAAGTAAAGAAAAAGATCTAAAGTGAAGAAATATGTTAATACACTTTTCAGCTTCTGAAATTCTTTGTGTTCTTGTCCTCCTGGTTTTGGTTCCTTTTGATTTAATATTCCGATCTTTGGGGGGGATTTGGTGACCTTTTCATTTTTTAGAAGGAAAAGCCATTTCCAAAGCTGATCTGGGGTGCAGCTACAGGGACACAGCTGTCTTCAGTTACAGGGACCCTCTGCCCAGGCTCTGTCAGCAGCTCCTGAGGGGCTCTGGTCTCCTGCAGCTCCTGTGTGACAGCGGCCAGTCCCAGGCAAACACTTCAGAGACACCGGGGCCTCTGCCAGGGGCACTCGATGTCCACGGTCAGACATCCGAGCTCAGCCTGGAAAGGGAAGGAACTGCTTGGAACTGTTAAAAAACACCTGAGTGCCTTTGCATTAACAAATTGAATATTGTAATCAAATGGTGATGTTTTCCCCCCATGCAAAAATGGGAATTTCCAGGTGGTGTATCAATTGCAGGAGAAGAAATATTGCTCTTCCCCTGTACTTGCATTGCCAGCACCATGAAGATTATCCCGCGTGTTTCATCTCCCCAATCTTTCCAGCTGTCCTGATAAAATGTCCAGCTCTAAAGGCATATTTTCCACAGACTATCTGGCTCTGTGCCCTTCCCATTGCTCTCCACTTTTCCCCTCTCCTTACTCCTTGCTCAGCCAGATCCCTCCCCACCACCCAGGTGTTGCTTTGAGCTTCAGGGAGTTAGAAGCCTGTCCTGTCTTTCAGCAGTCTAATTATCTCTTCAGCCAACTCCTTCACTGGGGTTATAGCTATCCTGTCCGATCTCTCTCTCTCTCAAACATTTCTGGTGAGGCTGTTCCCTGTGGATGGTGAACCTCATTGGAGGCAGCTTGGACTTGGCTTGAAGTTGAGGAGCGTGGGTTATTGTTTATGAAACTTCACCCTGCTTTCCTTCTGTGTGTTTGCCATGCAGAGCAACGCGGCTGTGCCTGTGTGCAGCCAGGTCCCTAAGGAAAGCAGGTGGGAGTTGGTGCAAAGGAGCTGTAACCTCCAGCTGCAGACTTGGGTGAGAAGTGTGATGTGAGGAGAAGTGATGCAAGTCCCAGGTGGCCCATGAGAGAGATGGCAGGGCTGGGGAGGTGATGAGGAAGGTTGTCCATGCAGTGCCTGTCCTCAATGAGGAGCTCTTCCTACCCATCCTGACTTCATTAGGAGACCCCCTTGCCCAATATGGACTGGAGAATGCTACTATAACTTCTTCTGTAAATTAAAAACAAACAAACAAACAAACAAACAAATCCCCAAAAACCCAACAAAAAAACTCTAACCAAACCCAAGCTCTTAAAAATCAAAAAAACTCCTTTTTGTAGGGCTCACTGAATTCTTTGAAATCTTTGACTTCACATACACCCTGGAGACCTCTCCAATTAGTTGTGTAAGTCTTGAAGACTTGCAGAAAACAACAGGAGGAGACATGGCTTGGTGCATTTTAATGAGCTCCCTGGTGTATTTGATGCTGAGACCAGGAACTAAGACACTGAGAGAAGCCTGAGGAAACCACTGAAGAAGTCACTGTCAGAAGCAACTCCTACAGTTTCAGGGAGTGTTAATGGGTCCCACTGGGATCCATCACTGACAAAGCCACCCTGGGGGCTGGTTAGAGCAGAAGACTAGAGGCAGTGATGACAGGTAGGCAAAGGCAATGTTAAGGTGGCTCTGAGGCTGAGTGTGGTGGGTTGAGCCTGACTGGGGCCAGGTGCCCACCAGAGCCGCTCTCTCACTCCCCTCATTCACTAGACAGGGGAGAAAAGGCATAACGAAATGCTTGCAGGTCGAGATAAGGACAGGGAGAGATCACTCACTAATTGTTGTCACGAGCAACACAGACCAAACTTAGAGAGGGAATTCATCTAATTTATTACTAGGCAAAACAGAGTAGAGGAATGAGAAAATAAAATCAACTCTTAAAACACTTCCCCCCACCCCTCCCATCTTCCCGGGCTCAACTTCACTCCCGGCTTCAACCTTCCCCCCCTCAGCGGCACAGGGGGACGGGGAGTGGGGGTTACGGTCAGTTCATCTCATGGTGTTTCTGCCGCTTCTTCATCCTCAGGGGGAGGACTCCTCTCATCGTTCCCCTGCTCCAGCATGGAGTCTCTCTCACGGGGTGCAGACCTTCAGGAGCAAACTGCTCCAGCGTGGGGTCCCCCACGGGGTCACAAGTCCTGCCAGCAAACCTGCCCTGGCGTGGGCTCCCCTCTTCACGGGTCCACCGGTCCGGCCTGGAACTTGCTCCAGCGTGGGCTTCCCACGGGCCGCAGCCTCCTTCAGGTGTCTCCACCTGCTCCGGCGTGGGGTCCTCCACGGGCTGCAGGTGGAATCTCTACACCCCCTCATCCTTCCTCCATGGGCTGCAGGGGGACAGCCTGCTTCACCATGGCCTTCACCACGGGCTGCAGGGGGATCTCTGCTCCGGCGCCTGGAGCTCCTCCTCCCCCTCCATCTGCACTGACCTTGGTGTCTGCAGAGTTTCTTACATCTTCTCACTTCTCTCTCCGGCTGCAAAAGCTCTCTCTCCCAGTGTTTTTCTACTTCTTAAATATGTTATCACAGAGGCGCTGATTGGCTTGGCCTTGGCCAGCGGCGGGTCCGTCTTGGAGCCGGCTGGCATTGGCTCTATCAGACACAGGGGGAGCTTCTAGCAGCTTCTCACAGAAGCCACCCCTGTAGCCCCCCCCGCTACCAAAACCTTGCCACGCAAACCCAACACATTCCACCCCTCGCCTCTGTGAATCACATATTTAAGAATTATTAAAACATACATTCAACACAAAAACTACACACACACTAATCACATCAACAAGGAAAAAGAAAAAGAATTCCCCCCACCAGAATCAAAGCAACACTATCACAACACTAAACAAGAGTAGACAATACACACAGAATCCACCTCTTGTCCCTTCACCGCTATTTCACTCTCAATCTACGTTCAGTCAATGTTTTGCTCGTTACCTCTTCCAATTACTGTCCTTATCTCAATTTTCTCGTGCCCCACGTTGGGCGCCAAAAAAGACTGTGGTGGGTTGAGCCTGACTGGGGCCAGGTGCCCACCAGAGCCGCTCTCTCACTCCCCTCATTCACTAGACAGGGGAGAAAAGGCATAACGAAATGCTTGCAGGTCGAGATAAGGACAGGGAGAGATCACTCACTAATTGTTGTCACGAGCAACACAGACCAAACTTAGAGAGGGAATTCATCTAATTTATTACTAGGCAAAACAGAGTAGAGGAATGAGAAAATAAAATCAACTCTTAAAACACTTCCCCCCACCCCTCCCATCTTCCCGGGCTCAACTTCACTCCCGGCTTCAACCTTCCCCCCCTCAGCGGCACAGGGGGACGGGGAGTGGGGGTTACGGTCAGTTCATCTCATGGTGTTTCTGCCGCTTCTTCATCCTCAGGGGGAGGACTCCTCTCATCGTTCCCCTGCTCCAGCATGGAGTCTCTCTCACGGGGTGCAGACCTTCAGGAGCAAACTGCTCCAGCGTGGGGTCCCCCACGGGGTCACAAGTCCTGCCAGCAAACCTGCCCTGGCGTGGGCTCCCCTCTTCACGGGTCCACCGGTCCGGCCTGGAACTTGCTCCAGCGTGGGCTTCCCACGGGCCGCAGCCTCCTTCAGGTGTCTCCACCTGCTCCGGCGTGGGGTCCTCCACGGGCTGCAGGTGGAATCTCTACACCCCCTCATCCTTCCTCCATGGGCTGCAGGGGGACAGCCTGCTTCACCATGGCCTTCACCACGGGCTGCAGGGGGATCTCTGCTCCGGCGCCTGGAGCTCCTCCTCCCCCTCCATCTGCACTGACCTTGGTGTCTGCAGAGTTTCTTACATCTTCTCACTTCTCTCTCCGGCTGCAAAAGCTCTCTCTCCCAGTGTTTTTCTACTTCTTAAATATGTTATCACAGAGGCGCTGATTGGCTTGGCCTTGGCCAGCGGCGGGTCCGTCTTGGAGCCGGCTGGCATTGGCTCTATCAGACACAGGGGGAGCTTCTAGCAGCTTCTCACAGAAGCCACCCCTGTAGCCCCCCCCGCTACCAAAACCTTGCCACGCAAACCCAACACACTGAGTAACCCTCGATGTGTCACATCTGCTGCGCTTGGCAGAGGAGCTGCTCCTGGCCAGAGATGTCCCTCTGCAGCACAGCCCACTTGCCATGAGCTCCCTCTGTCCCGGGAGCCTGGAGCAGCTCAGCAGCAGAGGACCAGCCCAAGGCGGCATGTTAATGACCCCTCTGGTGGGTTTGGGGATGAGTCCATGAACCTCAGGCATGGAGCAGCACCTGAAGAAGTCAAACTCAGACACCATCTCCAAAGTTTCTCAGAGTGTTAATGGGTGCCCCTGAGAACCATTACCAACAAAGCCTCCCCAGGGGCTCGTTAGAGCAGAGAACTGGAAGCAATAATGGCAGGAAGGCCAAGACAATGTAAAGGTGGCTCTGATGCTGAGGATATCTGGAATCTTTGCATCCAGCCAAACAGACAAGCCCTGACCCCCAGCCCCTGGCAAAGGGAGATCCTGTCCCACACATGTTTCTCAGGGCTCTTCCTGGGGCAGTGGGGTGTGGGGATGTGCAATGCCAAGGGCAAGGCTGTGGAATGACATCTGCCAGGCTCCTGGGTGGGGACAAGGAGGCCATGAGGCCCGAGTGCCCTAAGGGTAAGGTGTTTCCTCACTGGCATCAGTGGCAGAGACAACAGCCATGGCCAAGGAGGCAAAGACCTCAGATCTGTTGGAGGGTTTCAGCTTTGCACAGCCCTAGATTGTCTCCGCCACAGGCTGTCCTACAGTGTCCCACACCTGTCCCTAGTTCCCGGCATGCTGCAGACATCCACTCTGCTTCTCCACCCTGCTCTGACCTGAGCAACTCATTCCCCTGACTGCTGTCTCTCCATCCCTGTGAGGTATGCCTTGAAACACAAAGCCATGGACTGAGCCAGGCTCCCTTGGGGGGTCTGATTATACCACAGCGCTGCCCTCGGAGGGACATTTCTTTCTCCTTGTGTCCACTTTAAGCATCCCAACCCTCCATCTCTGGTATGATTTCTTTCCCATGCTGTCTCCCACTATGAAGAAAAGCTCCTCCAGCTCTGGAACCACACTTCAACCACTCTATGGATACTCCTGTACTTCCCGGAGCCTCTCCACCACTGGGCCAAAGGGCTGAAGAAGCCCATGTCCCTCAGCTTCCACACGCAGGGCATGTGCCCTGAACCTCATCTTGGCAGACCTCTTCTGGGCATTCTCCAGTGCCTCCCCGCTCCTCCAAAATGGGGAGCCACACCCTGGGACACACCTGTGTGTGGGGGGCCACTGCAGGACCCAGGATTTTCTCAGGATCACAGCTCAGCCAGTCAGGTCACAGCTAGCCCTGGTCTATAGGGCTGTTCTTCCTCCTGATGCAGGACTGCCCACTTCTCCTTCTCCTCCTCAAACCCGGGCCAAACCCCAGAGTTTCACAAGGTCCCCCTGGACTGACACTCCTTTTAGGCAGCCCTTAATTTTTGTGTGCAAGTGGCTCACCCTGATGGTGGTGTCTCCCACAAGGTAACAGCAGGAGGAGTTGCAGGATGCTGTAGATAACAGAAAGAGGTTCTAGTTCAATGGAATTAATGAACCAGGAAGGCATTACCATGACAACCATCTCCAAAATACCAAATGAGGGTAAAAAGGAAGCTAATGCAGGGCCAGTGAAGAAAGGGTGAATGAGGATTGGGCTGTTTGTGTGCTAGGATATGTTAGTGTGAAATGGGCACCTATATAATGGGCACATTGTATGTGTACACACGTACAATCTGGACCCCTCCAGGAGCTGGTTCTAGACCCTCCATCTATCCAGAAGCTGTACCCGGGATCCCCTCATTCCCCCCACACAAACACGCGCACAGACAAATGGCTCTCTCCAGCCCAGCATCACAGAACCATTAAGGCTGGAAGGCAGCCACCTTCCACCTTCTCTGTGCTTCCTGCTTGGTTTTAGTCAGGAGCTCCTTTCTTATCCATGCCAACCTCCTGCCAACTTTGCTGGACTCCCTGCATGTTGGAGTGGACCGTTCTGGAGCTTGAAGAGGAGATCCTTGACCATCAAGCAGCTCTCAGCACCCCTCTTCTCTGCCTGACCATACCGCATGGGATTCTTCCAAGCAGGGTTCCCAGCAGGCCATAGTTTGCTCTCCTGAAGTCCTGTTCTTGGCCTTGTGCCTTTCTTTCAGGAGCCTCAACTCTACCTTCTCACCCCGGACTTTTACATCCCTAATCACCTCTTCTTTGTTTGTAAGTACCTGAACCCCAAGAGCCCACAGGTCATCCCAGATGTTTTTTGGGCCACCTTCTCCTTCCAGCTCCAACTGTGAGTAGCCAACTCACAGACCCTCTCAGCTCTCCATTGTCCAGTTCATTGTTGATTACCACGCTCCTTTTGTTATTGTCATGCAAGACCCTCTCCTCATCAATGACACTCACCATTTCCTCATGTGATTCTGGGTCATCCTCTCCCTTCCTCATCACTTCCAAGTTGAAGGTTTCTTTCCAGGTTGGCCAGGTTGTTGACAGAGATACTTTTTCCCCACTGTGCCAGGTGAATCCCCTCTCTTCCAAGCAGTTGTTGATCCTCAGAGAGTGACTCATGGTCATAGAAACCCTGTTGCTGACACCAACTGCACAACCAATTGTCTAACCTACAGGATCTGTCCACTTCTCCACAAACCTCTTCCCCTCAGTAGCAGGACTGAGATCACCACCTGTCCCCCCCCGCCCTTGACCAGCGTGCCCAGAGTAACATAGTCATGCTTCATGTTTTCCAGGTCTCCTGGGAAAGTATCATTGGTGCTCGTGTGGAAGAGCAGCAGGGGTTAATAGTCCAAAGGTCGGACAAGCTTCAGCAGCCTCTCAGCAGTGCACCCCTTGATCAAGGACAGCTGGCAGCGCTCCTTAGAAGCTGCTAGAGCTAGTCAGCTGCTTGCCAGCAGTCTCTGTCTCCTCTGACCCTCCTTAACTGGCAACAACAGGCCCTGGATGAAGATTCATGTTCACCAAGGATATCTGACAAAGTCCTCAGAAGAGGTTTTCGGGACTCTGCTGGACAAAGTGAATTGGAAGCAACTTGGGGTGAATTCAGTGTTGAGCCCCTTGTTAGCAGGAGGTAGGTCTAGAGACATCCCAAGCTCCCACCCAACTTGAACAGTTCACTGATAATCTCTGAGGACAGCTCCTGTGGTTCTTGCAGTCATTAATGCCTCATCTGCCTGTGGGTTAGCACCAAGCACGGCAGACCCTCACAGAGCCAGACCCTCACAGTGGTCTCATGTTGCCACTAGGGCCCGAAACATTCAAAGTTCAGTGGTTCGTTGTGGATGACAGTTTCTTCAGACAGAACAGGCTCTCCTTGCAGCCTGCAACAGCCGTGCCTTGCAACAGGGTGACAAATGAGAGTGACACATGCAGGAAGGGATGGTGTGAGGGCGATGATATTCCAACATCCCCAAGGTCCCTTGCCAACCCAATAAAATCCAGTAGGATTGGAAGAACCCTAAACCTCTCAGGCATGCATTTGTAAGGTTGACCTTACCAGTACGAGAGGCTGAGAGAGGTGGGGTTGTTCAATGGTGAGAAGAGAGGGCTTTGGGAAGATCTAAAAATGACCCATATACCACTACCAAGAGGTCATCAGCAAGACAGATCCAGGCTTTTCCCTCTTGTGTGTGAGGAAAAACTGTTTAGCCATGAAGTGAGTGAAGCAGTGATGTTGTGCTGTGTCAGTCCCTGGAAGAGTTCAAAGCCAACATGAAGAAATCCCTGAGCAACCTGGTGTGACCTGATAGCTGCCCTTGCTGTGTGATGCACATTGGCCTCGAGACCTCCTAGGGTCCCTTCCCAGCACAAATGACTGTCCATTTCCTTCCACCACAGGTCTTCCCTTCTCCATGGTAAGGAAAGCACTCAGGTTCCCCATGACCATGAGGAAAGTCAGACTAAGTTTGGTCAGGTCATCTGTGTCATTCCTGTCCCAAACCACTCACTGCTGCTCAGATGCAGAGCTGCATGGCAGGTACCCCCAAAACAGCCTTGATCTAGTGTTCTGCTTCACCTTCTATTTCCTTTCTCCCTCTTCTCTTCACTTTGATCCTTCTTGTACCCTCCCACACTAACAGCCCAGCTCTGTTCACTCTTTCCTCACTGGCCCTGGCTTTGCTGGCTTTGAAGCTGTTTCTGAGATGGTCACCATGGATAATCCTACGTTGGAAGGAAATTGCATTAAAGTAGCACCACCTTCTACTATTTGTATTACCCTGCAACTCCCCGTGCTGTTACCTTGTGAGGGACACCACCATCACGGTGACCATCTGCACACAAATATTGAGCTTCAGTCTGGGGGACCTTGAGAAACTCTGGGATTTAGAGAACAGAAACCTCTTGAAATGTTACAAGGAGAAGTGGCCAGTCCTGCACTGGGGGGAAAAATAAGCCTGGACCCGTGTGTCCCTCTGGGGGGTTTCCTGTTGTAGTCAAATGGGGAGGAATGGAGAGAGTCCCGAGGAGGATGGCCAATATAGGACGTGGGGCCTCAAGCACATGCCCTGTCTGGGGAGGCTGAAGGACCTGAGCTTCTTCAGGCTGCTGAAGTGGAGGCTCAGAGCACCACACTCACAACCTGCAGCTACTTGAAGGATGCTGTCAGTGATGCTGGAGCTTTTCTTCATAGTGGAAAAAAAGGAGGAAAAAGGAAGAGCACCTCAAAGTGTGGCTTGGGAGGCTGAGACAAGAAATGAGGAGAAGGAAATGTGCCTCCAAGGGCAGTGCTGACATAGAATAGGGTGCCCAGAGGGAGTCTGGACCAGCCCATGGCTTTCTCTTTCAAGGAACAGCCAGGGAGGATGGAGCGATATCAGTAAGGCTAGTGAGATATTGGGGTGAAATGGAAAAAAGGATTGGGTGTCTTCAAAGAAAGAGGTGCAGGTGTGGGACACTGTAGGGCAGGCTGTATTGGACACTGCTGAGGGCTGTGGCAAGGCTGAAAGACCCCAACCACAGATGACCTCTGCATCACCATGGCTATGGCTATTGTCTCTGCAGTCAGGGCCTACCAGAAGGTGCCTTCAATTGATTCAGGAAGAACTCATGACCTCCTTGCTCCACCCAGAAGGGTCATGCCAGGCATTGCACATCCCCACATCCCACTGCCCCAGGAAGAGCCCTGAGCAACATGTGAGGGACAGGATCTCCCTTCCCAGGGGCTGGCGGTCAGGGCTTGTCCATCTGGCTTCATTTAACACTTCCAGGTTACTCAGTATCAGAGCCACCTTGACATTGGTTTTGTCTGCTTGTCATGATTGCTTCCAGTTCTCTGCTCTAATGAGCCCCTTGGGAGGCTTTGTCAGTGATGTCCCTCAGGGGGACCCATTATGCTCCAAGAAACTGTGGAGTTTGCTCCATCTCCACCACTGTCCCTAAAGCCATGGCCAACTTAATCTGGGACAACAAGGCCATCTCCTACACAGGATGTGCTGCCCAGTTCTTTTCTCTTATCTTCATGATTTCAGCAGAATTTTATCTTCTGACAGTCATGGCCTATGACTGCTACGTTGCCATCTGCCAACCCCTGCACTACGGGACCCTGCTGGGCAGCAGAGCTTGTGTCCACATGGCAGCAGCTGCCTGGGGCAGTGGGTTTCTCAATGCTGTGCTGCACACGGCCAATACATTTTCTATACCACTCTGCCAGGGCAATGCCCTGGACCAGTTCTTCTGTGAAATCCCCCAGATCCTCAAGCTCTCCTGCTCACATTACTACCTCAGGGAAGTTGGGCTTATTGTGGTTGGTGCCTGTTTATTCTTACTGTGTTTTGTTTTCATTGTGCTGTCCTATGTGCAGATCTTCAGGGCCGTGCTGAGGATCCCCTCTGAGCAGGGACGGCACAAAGCCTTTTCCACGTGCCTCCCTCACCTGGCTGTGGTCTCACTATTCATCGGCACCTCATTTTTTGCCTACCTGAAGCCCCCCTCCATCTCCTCCCCATTTCTGGACCTGGTGGTGGCAGTTCTGTACTCGGTGGTGCCTCCAGCAGTGAACCCCCTCATCTACAGCATGAGGAACCAGGAGCTCAAGGAGGCCCTGAGGACACTAATCCAATGGACCTTGCACCACCAACAGTAATTTGTCTCCCCTTCTCTGCAGAGTGCCCAGGGTATATTTTAGGCCAGTACTCTGGGGGTTTTTTTCTCTTATAATCATCGTTAGAGGTAATTGCTTGGGTTCATAGGACTTCTCTTGAGGCTCTGTCCTGTTGTGTCTGATCCTTGAAGAACCATGTGTCACCTTTTGCCTTCCTAATAGCATCTCTGCAATAAAAGGGGATCTCCTGAGGGAGGTGCCTGCAGCCTGGGCTCTCCTTGATACAGTTGTGGCTAAGAACAAGCCAGAGGAATTGGACTTTCCAAGTCTCTTCCGCCTTGTTTTCTCCTTCTCTTTGGGGAAATAATCTCATGGTATCACTGTTAGACACCAAGCACTTAGTTGAAGGCTCTCGTCTTGGTGTCCAGGGGCATTGGAAATGGTGCATGAGCTCCCAGTCACCTTCCTCAGGCTGTCACAGATATGACAGGGCTGATGGCAGAGGTCCGTACATGTGGAAAGGAATCTGGCGTGGTCAGGAGAGGATGGGGACACTGCAGGTACTCCGGGATGGGAAGTGAATGGAGACTCAGAAGGTGAAAGACCCTGAGATGATGTCCCCCCATGGCAGAGCACTCGCTCCAGGTACCCGCAAAGAAAGACTCTGCAGTGCTGTGGGAGTCCGTGAAGATGCAGCAGGCACAGGGCAGGAGAGTGGAGAGATGCAGGAGGTGCCTGAGGAGCCGCAGGGCCAGGACTCTGCTGGTGTCCTGGGGAGCAGGGCTGGCGGGGAGGCAGAGTGGGGCAAAGGCGGTCAGGGCTGGGGATCCCCTGCAGCGTCAATGCAGGAGAGGCCGAGAGGGAGTGACCTGCGCTGGCACTTGGGGCCAGCTGCAGGCCTGGGGCCGATGGGGAGGATGAGCCCCCCCTCTGCCTCCCAGCAGCTGCTGTGCCCTTCCGAGGGGCTGGGGCTGTGGGCTGAGTGCCCAGAGCTCTGCAGCAGCCCAGACTGCCAGCCCAGACTGGGCTGCTCTGCTGGGCGGCACTGGGGAGAGGGCAGGGAAGGTGGGGGAGAGCCGGGGAGGGGATGGGCTGGACTGGAAAGTGCCCAGGACAGGAACAGCCTGACGTTATCGGAGCTCTGTGACCCTCCAGGGGGAGGACCCGCTCCAGTGGGCCTGTGGAGCAGAGCCTGATCTCCTCAAGAAGGAAGCAAGTCATCACAGGTGCAGGAGAGAGGAGCTGCTCTGTGCCATGTTCCCTGGACACGCTGGGGAAGCTGCCCCAGGGCAATTGGGAGAAACCGCCCCACGCATCGTCCATTTCCCTCGCTGGCCATACACCCAGCCCTGGGGAGGGACCTTTGTTGTGGGGCCAGCTCCGTCCTCCTGCTGGGCTCAGTGCCTGTCCTGGGGCACGGCCAGCCCGGTGCCGTCTCTCTTCTGTCCCACACCCTGCAGATCCCACCGCACGGCTGACTGCTGACACCTGCATGGACACGACCGAGGTTGTGCAGGGGCAGGTACTGGTGGGGGGCTGCCAAATGGAGGGCTGCTGCGGGTGGAGGCATGGAGGGCTGCCACGGGGACTGTGCTGCTGGAGATGTTTCCCCACCCCAAGAATGCACCCTGCTCTATCTAGTGCCTGCACTGCAGGGCCGGGGGGCCATGTTGGGCAGCAGGGCTTGGCCAGCCCAGCTGAGGAGGTCTCCTCTTCTTGCCCCACGCTCTTCAGACCACTGTCAGCCTATAGGCATTGCCACAGTGCCTCTGCGCTGGCTGCTGGGGGTCTCCATGTGCCCTGCTCTGAGTCCATGCCGGGACCTGCTGTGGGTGTCTCTGCTGGAGCTGGCCACCATGGCCTGCCTGCACAGTCCCAGGAGATCCTGGACAGGCTGCCCTTGGTGATGAGCTGTGATGGTCCTCAGTCCACAGCAGGTACTGAGCACCAGCCCAGGAATGCTTCCCTGGGGATGAGTGCCTCACGCTGTGCTGGCTGCACGTCTGAGCCTCGGGGGATGTCCTCACACTATGGTTCTTCTGGGTACAAAAGGGGAACCGTCGTCTCCCAAAGTGATTTCAGCTGGGTGGGAGCTGTCAGTGTTGCAGAAAGGCTAGCACACAGAAAGACTATTTGAAAAAGGACAATCATTTCACTGGGCTCTAGTCCCAACCCCTCCTCAGACAGCTCCTGATAGATCAGGTGCTCAGGGCCTTGTCTCAACAAATTTGGAATATCTCCACTGGCTGAGATCCCACCATCTCCCCCGGGCCCTGGCTCCAGTGTTTGGCTCTGAGGGATTTCTCAAAACAGGTCAGCTCTCTCAGCCTCTCCTTGGACATAACGTGCTCCAGGCCCCGACCACCCTTCTGGACACTGCTGGAAAATCTCCACTCGGTCAGGGTCGGTCTGGCTGCTGCTGTGGACCAGAGGCTGGATCATGAGCTGTCCTGGTTTCAGCTGAGACAGAGTTAATTGTCTTCCCAGCAGCCAGTCTGGGGCTATGTTTGGGATTTGTGCTGGAAACAGTGTTGATAACATAGAGATGTTTTTGTTACACAGAGATGTTTTTGTTGTTGCTGAGCAGGGCTTACACAGAGTCAAGGCCTTTCCTGCTCCTCACACCGCCCCTCCAGTGGGATGGCTGGGGGTGCACAAGGAGTTGGGAGGGGACACAGCCGGGACAGCTGACCCCAACTGACCAAAGGGACATTCCATACCATATGATGTCATGCTCAGCTTATAAAGGGCTTGGGGAAGAGGAAGGATGGGGTGGTGATGGCATTTGGAGTGATGGCATTTGTCTTCCCAAGTCACCATTACGCGTGATGGAGCCCTGCTTTCCTGGAGATGGCTGAACACCTGCCTGCCCATGGGAAGTGGGGAATGAATTCCTTGTCTTGCTTTGCTTGTGCACACCGCTTTTGCTTTACTTATTGAACTGTCTTTATCTCAGCCCACGGGTTTTCTCACTTTGACTCTGCCAACTCTCTCCCCCATCCCGCTGTGGGGGAGTGAGCCAGCGGCTGTGTGGTGCTCAGTTGCTGGTTGGGGTAAAACCATGACACAAGCTGACCTCATGAGTTGGAGAAATGCATTCACAGTGAATGCTGCTACACTGCCCTGATGGCTGAAGGCAACTCCCGGAACTGGAATTGTGTAAACTTACCCGTTGTCTCTCAGCGCATGCCAGGGAAATGGCTTGCAGCCTTGTAAAGCTACGAATAAGTGACAAAATCCAGAACAAATCCACCTCAGTTAACTTCTTGTATAAAATTAGGATCTGTCAGAACAGAAATATGTTGGAGCTGTTCACTGTGGTGGACAAATCGTAGCAAGACTTGGCAAAATATTAAGCTGCAACGGACTTCTCATTTCAACAGAAGGCTGATGGATGAATAGGTAGCATGCCATGTGTGCTCCTTTCTCTCTTAACAGCCCTTCTTGGTATATGCCTGGCAGTCTGCTACGCTTGAGAGAGAAATAAGATTTTCATTCATTTCTCTTAAATTCCAAAAGGGGGACAGATTCTTTTGGACATAATCACTCTTTCAGTAAAACTCTCCAAGTGCCTTTTTCCTCAACTTTGAAGTTGGGAGATCCAATTTTCAGTAATACATGCAGGCAACTGAAACATATCTAGTGTTGACTAAAAGAATTGGATATTAGTAATATCTGATAGATCCAACGGACATTGTCCTTCATGTCACTCTCCAGTTATCGCCTCTGTCGGGAGAATGGGGCAGCGAAAGGCAGATGGTGGCCTTCTGCGCACTGGAAAGATCTCGAATGCTAGCAAGCTCTAAAAGCCATTCTTGTTTTGTGCAAACTTTCTCAAGCGCAGGTTGTACAATGCAATAGGTAAAAGATGTAGGAAGTTGCTGTTTTGATTTAGATGTAATGCAAAGCTATTAAACATAGGCTTTCCTTCTGTATTTGTTACGGAAATGATATCATAGGAAGGGAAATACTAATTATGAATATTTTTACTTGTGACGGGGAAGTTGACAATGCCTATGAACAAGGCAAGGCAAATTAGGTCAAGACCTCGTTACACTTGGAAGGAAACAGCCGTGCTGTGGAACGGCTAGGAGAGGCTATGTGACAATGTGGGTTCTTGGCATTGTCTTTAAGAAAGCAGAAAATGCAGGAAGCGTTAACATTGATTTCACGTACGCTATACGGTCATTCACAGAAAGAGGTAAGCCTGTATTTTCCTCTAGGCTTGTAGGCTTTCATTTTTTTTATTCTCATGGAAGTAGCTTCGCACAGTGAGTTGTGCTTCCCTCTGGTATTAGCTCTCAGCTCTTTCTATAGAGAGCAACAGAGAGAAGATGAGCTTTAAAAACAGACTATTTTGACACTTTGTCAAAGGAAGTCCATCTGGAACCAAAAGTGTGTGTGTACTACAGTCATACACCATATACCCTATGTGAAGTAACAGTTCTGCAGCTCATAGTAAACGCACTCACGAAGGAGCTGTGTTTCATGAAGTGGACAGTCCGATGTGAAGCCAGGAGATGTCCATGTACTGCCTGTAGATACGCTTGTCCAAAACGGTTGTCAGTTACTGCACTTTGCAAGTGGGAATTAACTGGATCAGGCTCTAAATGAAGTTGGTGTTGCCTGTTGACAGTATTTTTCCAGAAAGAGTTCTGAACGGTGGTCTCCTTTAAACGTTGGTTTGCACTGAGGAAGAGTTTATCCATGGTACCTGCCTGAGCTGTGCTCACACAACATGAGAAAATGCAGGAAGACCCGACCTTTTTAGCTCGTGCTTTGGCATATGAGAAAAGCCCAGGAAAATGCATCACAACTCTTGCCCGACTTTCAGGCCAGGTGGGGTGACTTCCTCCAACTTGCACTGGTATCTGTACTGATGATTGTCCTGTACAGGACATGCCGTGGCGCTGTGATTCACAATTATGACAAAAAAAAGAGCTACAACACTAAATTTCGTATTAGTTTACAGGCAGGCTAATAACCTAAGCGTACTAAAGAAAAGCATGAAGATTGAGGCAGCTCATGTGAAAAGAAAACATCTGCACCATTTTTTTGCCTGCAGAAACCTGACAGAAAAGAAAGAAGGTATAATAATAATGTGGCTCGTCTGGCAGTATTTTTTTTGCTTTTGTAATTACTTGAAGGCGTCATTAATTTTTAACTGTTATGTCAGCAAAGCCTGCCAGATGTTAGTCAAAATGCTAGTGGGCTTCAGTGCAAAAAGACTTCTTCCAATGGAAGCTGTCTGAACAGTTCCAGAGACACGGACTCCAGAACTCCACCTATTTCTTCTTTGTTCCAAAAGATCCCCAAATTGGACACTCCTACAGCAGAGATAGAAAGCTTAGCACCATAACCTTGGAACTGTGAAGCAGCTGCTTCTAACTGACTCACAAGGTGAGTGAGGTCGAGGATGTCTTGTTGGAATCTCTGTGGATCAGAAGCATGTGGAGGGCTCTAATGGCTTCAGAAACAAAGCTGGCACGTGACAGGAGACAGGTTAAAGAAATCCCTGAAAAAAATGATTTAATGTACATGAGCACATAAGAATGGAGAAAAGCTTGATAAGAAAACTAATATTGGGCAATGCACGTATGGGTAGAGCAGATACATTCACTAAAAGCAGCAGAGAGCGCTGGATATACCAAGCTGGAAAACAGCACCAGTACATGGAGACTCACTGAAGAAAATGCTTACGTTTACATTGGCGGTCTGAAGTTCAGCTCAACAAAGATCTCGTACCAGATTGCCTGCAAGTTTGTGTTGTGTAGTAGAGCTGTGACAATTGAGCTAAGAAGGTAGATGTTTTCTTGTGTGTACTTTCTGGAAATGAAATGTACAGTATTTCACAAACTAGCATGTTATAACTCTAGCATCTGAGTTTTACAGAAACGCTGTATATCGGAGATCTGATGGCGCTAACAATAGAGAGAAGCTACCTCCTGTAGCTGTGCCATCAGTGTCATCAGACATCTGTCCAGTGTCTAGAGCCCATGACCTGCCTTCCTGGTCTGTGATGGGGGGTGTCCCCAACAAGGGTGTGGGGCTGGGGGTCCAGGAAGGCACATGGGCCCAGCATGGGGCTCTGAAATCTCCTGTGAAGCCAGGAGGGCTGAGTCCATGGGGCAGGGAACCACCACCCCTCCCAGAGTGGGGCAGAGGACCCAGGGCTCCAGGCTGCCTCTCCGTGCTCCTCTCCTGCCCTGACACCCCATTGTGCGATGTGGGGGATGGTGCTCACTGGAGCCCTGGTAAGAACCTGTTTCCCGCTGTGCCTCCGAAGCACCACGTGCCCCAAGGGCTGGCACTGTCTGCCCCTTGCCTCTCCCAGCCTCCTGGGGGGACACTCCAGTTTGCCCTAATCTGCCCTGATCGGGGGCCACGTGGTGGGTGGGAAGGGGATCTCCTTTGCAGAGACACCCCAGGCATCCGGGCTCCCTCAGCCGCTCTGCTCATGGCAGTGGTGCAGCCAGAGAGGACCCGGGGCACTGGCAGAGGAGAGGGGACATAGAGACTCGGACACACAGACACACACAAGAGCATAGCTTTGCTGAAGGGGTTTATTGATCATTAGAAGGAAATGGCCCAGGGCTCCCAGGGGGTGGGGGGGGTCATCCAGGGATGATCATCTCCTCCTGCCTCTGGAGGGGGAGGACAGGACAGGGCTGTCACCACCAGTTCCAGTCCTGAAAGACAGAGCCCAGAACGTGACCCCCAGTGTCAGCTGGAACAATGAGAGGGGCCTTGCCCCCACCATCTCTGTCTGCAGAGACCTGGGGAAGGAGAAGGGAATTGGAGCCCCCAATACACCCAGGACAGCACTTGGCTCTCCTGAGATCAATATGGCACCCAGAGGGATGCCCCTAAATCCCCCAGAGCCCTACTCAGCCCTCACAGTGGGCTTGGGCGTCTGTATGGCACCAGAGCCCCTACCTGGTCTGCACGGTGACCCTCTGGGTCTGTAGAGCCCCACTAGGTAGAAGGAAAGGCAGGGGGGCAGCTGTGTCCAGCCTACCCTGGGGCATGGGTCATGGACAGTCCCCTCTGTTTCCCTCTCCCATACCCACATTCTGCCCACCCCAAAGGGCTCAGGCATCCCCCGGGGCCCAGGATCCTTTGTGGGGCTGGAGACACCATGGTGCTGCTCACCTAGACATCAACAGAGGCAACCAGGCGTTTCTGGCGCAAAAGCCTCTCCAACACGTCAGCCAGACGGGGCTGGGGAGAAAGGGAGGGTTAGGGACATGCTTGGGTGCACTGGGGTGTACTGGGAGGCAGGGGAAAGCAATGGGGTCCTTGGGGAAGGTGCCTCTGGGGAAAAATGGGGTACAGGAGTTTGTGTGGTGGTGCCCAGGAAGCAGTGGGGGCCCTGGGGAAGGGGCCCACCTGGGTGTGTGGCTGTGTACTGAGGCATCCTGGGGTGTACCGGGTTGTAATGGGATGGATGGGAATGCAGTGGGAACCCTGGGGAAGGGCACCTCTCTGGGAAGACAATAGGGTGCAGGGGTGTTCTCTGGGGTGTACTGGGGCACACTGGGATGCCCTGCAGTGTCGTGGCCATGGAGGGGAGAGTCTGGGGCCAGCAGAAGTCATGGTACCCACCTCAGTGCTCCTCACTCGCCCATCTTTGACTAACCCCACCTGCAGAGAGACCATGAGACCTCACTGGTCACTGGCATGTCCCCGGTCCCAGCAAGGGATGGGAGGACCAAGGTGCCCTCCACTTCCCCAGACTGGAGACCCTCCAAGTCCACCCCACTACTTACATCCAGGCTATTACTTCCACTTCCGTCCAAGAGAACCTAGGGAAGATGAGCAAAGGGGTGGTCTGAATTGGACCTTGGTGGGGCTGTGGGTGGGACACAGGTGTCCCCAGTCCCCCCAGGCCCATGGCTTCCACCTGGTCTGAGGAGAAAAATCCCTTCTGCTCCCCCCCCAGGATCATTCCTCCAAGTGTCACCTGGGATACCTGGTCATGCAGGGACCAGGGGTGGGGATGGAGACAAGGATCGCATGGGGAATTCAGGGCATCCAAAGAGAATGGGTGTGTGTGGCAGGGACACAACCCAATACAGGGCTCTGGGGTGAATTAGTGGACCCCAAGGGACTGGGCTGGGGGTGTTGAATGGACAGGGCTGCGTGGGATACAAGTGAGGGGTAAAGGAATTGAAGTGGAGGGGATTTGGGGACTTCAAGAGAGGTGGTTGGTGGGGACAGAAGGAAGAGGATTGCAGAGGACAGAAACAAGGGGATTGGGAGAGTGTTTGGAAGTGGGGGTGGAAGGAAGGGCATCTGGGGACACTACTGCAGTGGAAAGGCAAAGGACTGAGGGGAAAGACCAAAAGAAAGGCATTGGGAATGATCAAAGGGAGGGCATTTGGGCACTGTAGGTAAGACACAGAGGAGATCCTGGAGAGGAGATGTCTGAGGGGACCAAAAGGATGAGATGGGGAGGCCCAAAGGGAGAGATGTGTGGCCACCAAGACAAGAAACTAGCAGGGGCCCTCACAGGAGTTTGTGGTGGACCCTCCCAGGAGGGGGCAGGTCCAACCACTCACTGAGGAACTCAGGCTCTGGGCACAAGAAGATGAATTGTGGAGGGAACAGGCAGAATTGTGGGAGGGAGAAAGCTGTCTTGGCTGGGGCTGGAGGTGCAGGGGAGCCTGGAGGAGCTCCTTGCTTGGGAACGGGAGAGGCCAACTCAAGGGGGTTTGGGCTCTCCACTACAATTTTGTGCTGCAGGAGAGCTGATGTCCTGCAGCCGTGACCCATCCCCAGCATTGAGCCCCTCCCCGTGGCATTGGGGACTCACCTGAGCATCTCCCGGGGTGCACAGCAGGATGGTGAAGAGCAGGGCCACGCTGAGCACTGCAACCTTCATCTTCCTCTGCAGTGTGGTGAGTCCTGGGTGAAGCTGGAGAAGGTGAGGGGCAGATTTATCCCTCCCAGGACTCCTCCTTGCCCCTCCCCAACCTGAGAGCTCCCGGGGCAAAGCCAGACTTGGCCGAGACACCAGGCTTGGCAGAGACACCAGCCCTGGCAACCAGCCCAGCCTGGCACAGAGTCACCCCTGCCTCTGGCTCTGATCCAGCCCCTTTCCTCGGCATCAGTCCAGCTTCTGGCATGGGGCAGGTGCACAGGGAAGGGCCCAGGCATCTGCGGGTGGCGAGGGGGGGGTGGGCAGTGCGCCTCTGACAGCCTTACGGTGACAACCCACTGCTCTAACACAAAACCTTCCTCCCACAGCTCTCCAAAGCCAGATCCCCCATCTCCCAGTGCCCCTCACCTCCCAGCACTGCCATCTCCCCGTGCTCCTCACCTTTCAGGCCAGTCGTTCCCTCCAGGACTCCCCCAGAGATGACGCCAGCCTCAAACCAGGGGTCTCTAAGCAGGATTGTCTCTGACCCCTCTCCAGCCCCCTGGGTAAAATGGGGGCTGGGACTGATCCCTCTTCTTGGGGCATCGTGGACTCCAGGATTAGGGAATGCTGGGAGGTGAGAGGACAACTGGGGACATGGGCAGTGGGCACAGCCAGGTGACTGGGATCTTCAGTTGCTGGAGGCAATGGGCAGCACTGATGAATGTTGGGCACCGGGAGACGATGGCTCAGTTCGGGGGCAGTGCTGAGGTGGTCGCAGTGCCCAGCTCCAGCCCCCCTGCCATTTCCCTTGTACTGCAGGCCCCAAACTGGGCCAGTCCCCAGGCACGGCCTCCCCGGAGCAGAGGGCAGAGGGGAATATCCCCTGCCCTGGCCCTCCCCCTGCCACTGCCTGGGGCCACCATGCCCTGCCAGACAACATGGGTCCCACTCTGCAGAGCTGCCCCCGGACAGTGGGTCCCTGTGACCCCGTTCCCAAGAAGGCTCTGGCTCCAGCCCTGGCCCTGGCTGGGACTTGGTCGCAGCTCACCAAAGGCCCTTGTCCCCATGAAGTGTCCCTTCAATGCCCTTGTCCTTGACCCAGGCCAGCGCTGTCCCTGAGCAGGATGTGGCCATCCAGAGGGACACGATGAAGTGCGCACTTGTGTCCAGGCAGTGACTCGGAGCTAATCACGGAGACAGAGCTCCCCTGGCAAGAGGAGGGATGTTTGTCCCCACAGCATCTCTGATAAGCCGTGTTTGCCCTGGGCCCGTGGGACAAGGAACCCTTTCAGCAATCGTGGTGCTTCACGAGAGTGCCTGATCGGGGGGAGTCTGGGGGGGGTAAAGCAGCCTGGACACCTGGGCTCCCTCCAGCCCTGGCAGTGGGCAGAGCCCACAGAGGAGGGCAGTGCTGAGGGACCGGGGAAGAGCAGGTCCTGGGGCACTCTGCACTCCTGGGTCGCCCCTGGGGACAGGCTGGAGCCCAGAGGTGGGGGCAGTCCCAGGGGAGCAGCCTGACAGCTGGGGTGTCACTGTCCTTCGGGAAAGCCTGGTGGCAGGGGAGTCCTGCAGGAGTGGAGCTTAGAGCAGCCTGGGTGATGGAGCTGTCTCCCCAGGGGCACTGTGTCCCTTTCCCTCTGCCCCCCTGCCTGCCCTGCAGCTCTCCCTGGCTTTCCAGGGGGGGTTCCTTCACAGCACCCCTGACCCAGACATCACCATCCTGGGGGCCCTGGGCAGCATCCTCTCACCAGTGTGGGGCAGGAGCACTGTGGCATTGTCCGCAAGTGGTTCAGCTCTGCCCTCTGAGTGGGGAGAGCTGCTGGGGGAAGCTGCTGGCCTGGCTCGCACAAGCCAAGCAAGACCTTCTCCAGCAATCCGGCATCGATGCACCCATTCCTTCCAGTCGTGACACTCACACCATCTGCCATCACTGCTCTCTTCAAGGATGCACGTGCCCCAAAGAGCAGAGGGAATAGCTGGCACCTCTGTTAGCAGGGACATACTCATAATGAAGACGGGCATATTCTGGATCAACGAGCTCAGGCACCCCTGTTTTGCCTCCCCGTAGATGCCCACAGCTATCAGAAGAGATAGATAACAGGACAGATAGTTATTTATTTATTTCTTTCTGCATGATGAGAAGACCAGCATTTTTACTGGTGGTGTGAGCTAGCACTGGCAGGAGATAGGGCCAGTAAGGTCTCGGCCAGGAGATGCAGCGTGTATTTACTTGTCGGTAGCTGAGGGTCAGAAGTAACCACGTGTAATGACCAGCAAATCCACTAGCCGCACTCAGCAACAGCAGCATTGAATGCACTGGACTCCTTGCCTGTACTGAGTCCATGGGACATCACCATTATGATAGCAGATCCACGAATCCTTTGTCAGGCTGGCATGTTCCTCTGTAAGGTCATCCTCTGTTTGTTATGTGCCACAGTAATTCAAGCGACCACGCTGTGCTTCCCCATCACCATTCACTTCCCAAACCATCCAGCAGTCCATGTCACATGTCTGACACTGAAATAGTGCTCTGTTTTAGTCCTCTGGCTATGAGGGTCTGAGGATAGTTCATTCTTATGAGGCACAAGGTGGGAATCAAAGGCTGGTGGTAAAAATCTGGTTTAGGTTTTGAAGGCAGTGGGGGGTTTGCCCGAGTTTCAGTGAAACCAAGGTGTCACTGGTTTTGTTCCCATGATGATACGGGCTGCTGTCACAGCTTCAAAGAAATAAAAATAGACTGAGAAGTGGTTCACTAGAACTGTACATGGCTCAGATTCTTCACTGACGTTATATGTCATTTTTAAGGATTATGGATATGGCTGTGTCTTTACGGGACACTGACTATAAATAAGAGACCTGTTGTGGATCAGTTGTGAAAAGACTGAAGGCCA
Source organism: Grus americana (assembly GCF_028858705.1). Taxonomy (NCBI): domain Eukaryota; kingdom Metazoa; phylum Chordata; class Aves; order Gruiformes; family Gruidae; genus Grus; species Grus americana. The sequence continues at coordinate 827,161 of NC_072878.1, read as the reverse complement.
CTTATTGGAATATTTGCTTTGGAAATTGCCCAAAGAGCAGGCAGTCACCTGGAAGATGTTCATTTTGACTGCTTAAATTTTTTAAAAACTTTTTTTTAAAAAAATGTTTTTTAAACTTTTTGACTTGATTAAATATGCTGTGACGTGATTTGTATTCTGAAGTTATTTTGGAAGGAACTGATGAATTGTACGCACTGTCATAATTGAGGAATATTGACTTAGCAGAGGTCAAGGGTGCCTTTGAGGTAAGTGCCAATCAGGCGGATGGCATTTGATAGCCACTTAACATATGCCAACACCCCGGCGATAAAGAGCTGGACAGAGGCAGAGGCACCAACTGTGGATGGATTGGCCAGCACCCTCCAGAAACTGAAAGAGAATCTCGCTTCCTCCCTATGGGCCTGCTTCTCAGTTGTGGTGAAACTGTACTAGCAATTGTCCTTGCATTTAAAAGCAGATGCTCTCCTCTCTCATAGACACCAAGGTTTCACCTATTAAGACTCAGCCTTTTTCTGATCAGAGGACAAGGTACTGGTGGCACACACCACATGCCATCCTGCGGTTCCATCTGTGTGACCAGGGGGAGGGCATGAGGATGTGGGATGGTGAACCTACCTGGAGACTAGAAGCTTGGGTACTGGAACTGCCAGACAAAGAACCAGCCAAAAGGCATCCACCCAGGGAAACTACTGCTCCAGGTTCTGTTGAGCAGAGTATAAAGGCTGATCTTACTTTCGACCCCGATGAAGGGACTTCTGCTTTGCAGTGACAAAACCCAAGGAATGAATATGCTGACCAGGAATAAAGGGGTCCTGTCTCCAGCAGGGCAGAAGAAAGGGACAACCGAGTTTACTGGATCGTGTGGGATGGATGGCCTGACACATCAGCCCCATGGGAGTATAAAGCTCTGGGGACACCGGTGCGCATGTACTCTAATGCCATTAGGTGACAAAGGTGCAGAACCCATTTGTATTACTGGAGTGATGGGAGGATCCCAAGAACTGTCTGTGTTGGAGGCTGAGGAAAGCCTAACTGGGAAAGAGTGGCAAAAGCACCCCGTTGGGACTGGTCCAGAAGCATCCTTGACGTAGACCACCTCCAGAGAGGGTACTTCAAAGACCCAACAGGGTACCAATTGGCTTTTGGTATAGCTGCCTTGAGTACAGAGAAGATGTTTAGCCGTTAGCTTGCCAGTCCCTCAGAGGATCCTTCTGTTGGGGGGTTGCTGCAGGTTCAAGAACAGCAAGTACCATTGGCCATGTGCTGATCCAGACTGCACTAGAAGAGGGTGAAGCTCCTGAGCACCTGCAGTGTATTGATGACATCATTGTGTGGGGCAAGACAGAAAAGGAAGTGTTTGAGAAAGGGAAAAGAGGGATCTAGATTCTTCTGAGAGCTGGTTTTGCCATAAAATAAAGGAAGAGCAAAGGACGTGCACAGAAGGTCCAGGATTTAGGAACAAAATATGAAGATGGGCATTGTTATAGCCCAATGGATGTGATCCATAAAATAACAGGTTTGTTGCCACCACCTAACAAAAAAGAAACACAGGCTTTCCTAGGTGTTGTGGGTTTTTGGAGAAGGCACATTCCAGGTTATAGTCTCATCATAAGCCCTCTCTATCAAGTGACCCAGGAGAAGAACAGCTTTGAATGGGTCCTGAGCAGCAACAAGCCTTTGAACAAATTAGACAAGCGATAGTTGGTGTGATAGCCATTGGGCCAGTCTAGACCGGAGGAGAAGTGAAAAACATGCTTTACAGCACAGCCAGGGACCACGGCCCCACCTGAAGCCTCTGGCAGAAAGCACCTGGAGAGACTCAAGGTTGACCCCTGGGTTTTTGGAGCCAGGGATATGGAGGATCCGAGGCCCACTGCAGTCCAACTGAATAAAAGATATTGGCAGCATATGAAGGGCTTTGAGCCACTTCAGAAGGAGTTGGTACTGAAGCACAACCCATCTTGGCATCTCGATTGCCTGTACTGGGCTGGATGTTCAAAGGGAGGGAACCCTCTCTGCATAATGAAACTGATGCTATGTGGAGTAAAGGGGTTGTGCTAATAACACAACAGGCTTGAATGGGAAAACCTCGACTGCTCAGGAATCTTGGAAGTGACCATGGACTGGCCAGAAGGCCAAAACTTTGTAGTGTTGCCAGAAGAGGACGTGACACGTGCTGAAGAGGACACACCATGTCATAAACCACCAGAAAATGAGAAGCAGTATGCCCTGTGTGCAGATGCGCCCTGTCATAATATTGTGGGAGCAAATCTGAGGTGGAAGGCTGCTGGATGGAGTCCTCCATGACGACTCGTACAAACTGCTGAAGGAGAAGGTGAATTGAGTCAGTTTGCAGAGGTGAAAGCCATCCAGCTGACTTTAGACATTGCTGAGCGAAAAAATGGCCAGTCCTTTGTCACTGTACTGACTCATGGACGGTGTGCACACTGAGCTGAGGCAAGAGGAATCCCACCTCCTGTGGGTCTGTGGGGTGTGTGGGGGAGAGCTGAAGCCCACTCCAGTCTCCAGACTACTCACCAGAGAGGAGAGACCTGATGGACACCGCTGAATCCCTGCCCTGCGTGGGGGGAAATGATCCCTGCCTGTCACTGCTGCGGTGACCTGCCTGGCCATGGGACAGGGAGTGTGGTTAAGGGAGGGGAACATTTCAACCTCTCATAGACCACCATGCCACGGGAGGAAAAATCCCACTTCTGAAATCCATCTCTCCAGTGCTCAGAGAGGGACAGTCAGTGATGACTTCAGTCTGTGTCAGCCTACGCTCCCCAGGAGAGACCCTGATGCCTTTGAGAAGCTTCAGCCCTGGAGCCCCAGGGACATCTGCAGGGAGTGTGGGAGGGCAGAGAAAGTGTTGCCCTGGGCTGGTCCTCTGCTGCTGAGCTGCTCCAGGCTCCTGGGATGGAGGGAGCTCATGGCAAGTGGGCAGCACTGCAGAGAGACATCTCTGCCCAGGAGCAGCTCCTGTGCAAATCACAGCAGGGCTGAGGGCACTGCCTGCAGGCACCGAGGGGAGAGGAGGGAGGAGAAGAGAGGTTAAAGGCAGCCTGGGGTGAGAGGATGCTGAGAGCTGATTCAAAGAGAACTCTTCACAGCCCCCTACGTGGTAAGTCTGTGTCTGCAGGGAAAAGCAGCTGTGGTTGCTGGAGGGACCTCTTCAAGCTGGTACATCCCACAGCCTGTGGGATCTTCTGGGAGGATGTTTGTGTGCAGGAGGAAAAATGGCAGAATTCACTTGAAAGGAAGGAGTCTGTGCTTTGAGATGTCTCATCATTGTCAACGGGGTTGGCAGGGGGAGATGGGAATTTCTTTTTGTGCTCTGGAGAAGGCACTGAGAGCCCAGTTCCCATTAGGACTTGTCTGAGCTGCTCCTTAGCCCCTGCACACAGAGGTGCCCCTGGGCAGTGCCCTGCTGCCAGGAGGGGTCTGCAGGGCAGAGCTGAGCACACAGCCCGTGGCATGGGCTCTGTGAGCACAGGCAGGGAGGAGACCTGAGCACAGAGGAACAGCTCCTGGCAGGGACAGCTCCAGGCAGCAGAGACATGAGCAGGGAGTGAGAGGCAGCTGTTCCCAGAAATGCTGTGGAAGGGGGGTTGGGGCACCTCCCTGCCATCCCCTGCAGTGCAGACACCTTCCCCGGAGAAACCCCCTGCTCTGCTCTCCCACCCAGCGGAGCCTCTGCCCTGAAGGTCACCTTCTCGGCAGCCTGACCCCTGAGGAGCAGATATTACCAAATACCCGAGTGCCTCCATCGGCAGCAGCGCTGTGGCATTTCTCTGGGTTTCCCCTCCTGTCTCTGCTCCCCTTGATCGTATCACCAGGTTTGCTGGGATGGGGGGGTGGGGTTCAGACGCAGCTCAGAGACCAGCCCTGTGGGTCTTGCCATGCAGATGTGTCCATGGGAATGAAGTGTCCAAGTCCCTGCCTAATGCCCGGGCTGCAGGGGATACAAATGACCCCATTCTTCCTTCTTTAGGACACCCCGTCTTTAGGACATTTGCTTCTTTCCCTGGGGGGTCTTGCTGGGCTGCAGGCTGCCCTCCCCCAGGGCACAGCTCTCCCATGGCATCCCGGTGTTCCCCAGGAGCCCCATGGAGAAGACCCCTCAGTGCTAAGGCCATGAAAATGCTGCTGGGTGGCTGCCTGCAGACAGCTGCAGAGAGCCCTCTGTGTTCCCGGCTGGGAGGGGAGGGCTGAGATCCTGCTCAGGTAGAGTGAGACAGGCTGAGGGGGTTGGAGATGTGCACTTGGGAAATGGATTCCTCTGCTCTCAGCAGTGCCCAGCTCCTTTTGGGGGGAACGTCCGGGTGCGATCATCCTGCAGCTCAAAAAGGTGCCAGCACAGGGCGGCTGAGACCAGGGCTGATGGACTGACTGGCTCTCCTCGCTCATCACTAAGCCTCTTCCTCATAGAAGTCTCCCCTAGCTCTTCACTGACTTTTCCTCCCTGGACAGGTCCCAATGCCCAGAGGAAGCACATGTCCAACAGCAGCTCCATCAAGGAGTTCCTCCTCCTGGCATTTACAGACACACGGGAGCTGCAGCTCTTGCACTTCTGGCTCTTCCTGGGCATCTACCTGGCTGCTCTCCTGGCCAATGGCCTCATCATCACTGCCATAGCCTGCGACCACCACCTCCACACCCCCATGTACTTCTTCCTCCTCAACCTCTCCATCCTCGACCTGGGCTCCATCTCCACCACTGTCCCTAAAGCCATGGCCAACTCGCTCTGGGACACCAGGGCCATCTCCTATGCAGGATGTGCTGCACAGCTCTTTTTCTTTTTCTTTCTGATCTCAGCAGAGTATTCTATCCTCACTGTCATGGCCTACGACCGCTACGTTGCCATCTGCCAACCCCTGCACTACGGGACCCTCCTGGGCAGCAGAGCTTGTGTCCACATGGCAGCAGCTGCCTGGGGCAGTGGGTTTCTCTATGCTGTGCTGCACATGGCCAATACATTTTCTATACCACTCTGCCAGGGCAATGCCCTGGACCAGTTCTTCTGTGAAATCCCCCAGATCCTCAAGCTCTCCTGCTCACATTCCTACTTCAGGGAAGTTGTGATTATTGTGGTTAGTGTCTGTGTAGCATTTGGTTGTTTTGTTTTTATTCTGCTGTCCTATGTGCAGATCTTCAGGGCTGTGCTGAGGATCCCCTCTGAGCAGGGACGGCACAAAGCCTTTTCCACGTGCCTCCCTCACCTGGCCGTGGTCTCCCTGTTTATCAACACGTCTGCATTTGCCTACATGAAACCCCCCTCCATCTCTTACCCATCCCTGGACCTGGTGGTGGCAGTTCTGTGCTCGGTGGTGCCTCCAGCATTGAACCCCCTCATCTACAGCATGAGGAACCAGGAGCTCAAGGAGGCCATTAAGAAAGTGATTTCATGGATGTTTTTGAGTCATTATAAACCTTCCATGTCTCTTCAGAAGTGACTCTCAGACTATCTAATAGCAGACCTTTATTTTGTTTGTATTTATCATTATCGTCAGTGTTATCTATTTGGTTTTTGGTTGTGCTGTGGTTTGTTTTGTTTGGTTGTTCGTTTGTTTGTTTTTAATATTTGTGTTGGTGTTTATTCTATTCCTAAATGAATATTTAGATTCTTCTGACTGCTACTGAGGAATGAACTTGCTGTGTCTCACCTGTATAAAAGAAGTGCCTAACCCTGGGTCAGAGGAGACTCTCTCATAGCACCTCTGCAATAAAGTGGCATGTCCTCAATGCAGTTCCTTAGAATTGAGCTGTTCTTCAAAATCTGATGTAAGCAACAGGCCCAAGGAATTTCACCCCAAAAGGGCCTGTTTCTCCTTGTGTTTTGGAGAGGAAAGCTCATCATTGCCTGCAGATGTCTGTGGTGGGCAGTGACTGGACCCACCCCAAGGTGAGCGATGGCCCAAGCTGGATTCACCCATAGAGAAAGTGCTAAATCCCGGTATCTGCAAGGAAACAAAGATGGACAGAGGTGACCCGTCACAGACCAACTCCAACCAGGGACAGCACCTTTACAGCTACCACACCTCCAGCAGCACACACACCACCATGACCACCACAAACAGACCCCTCCCAGTCCCCTCTCCGGCTGGTCTGGTGTGAAGGTGACAAGTGGTCTGTGCATCCCCTGCAGCACATACCCACCAGAACAGCCACAGCCACAGTCCCTCCAGTGTGGGCCTGGGCTTTGGGTCTGCCCAGGTGCCCTCCACAGCCTTGGGGCCATTCCTCACCAGGCCGCTCCAGCCCTGGGTCTCTCCACATCCTGCTGTCCTCCTCCTCCAGCCTGCCCCACTTGGCCTGGCCACAGAAGCACGTACATATCTTCACCCCCAAACAGACACACGCTGGTGAGAAGAGTCACACAGCAAACAGCCAGGAGCAGAGTTGAAGAAGAAGGCAGGACAGACCACAGTGAGCAGGCACAGGGTTGGGCTGAACCAGCACTGACCTGACCCTGTCTCACATGCAGCTGGCTCCTTGCATCCCTCTCCTCTCCCCTTCCACACAATTCTTCCTCCCAGTCCACTTGGATCCCTCCCTTTCTCTGCCCCACTCTCCTCCCCACTGAACAACCCTCACCAATTACTTCTGCCCCATTGATCCCAAGGTTGCTGTTCCCATCCCCAACTTGGCTAGTTCCTATACCATTGCCTGCGTCACCTGGCCCCTTCAATGGCCTCTCTGATGGCTCCCCAGGGCACTGTAGGCCTTGCAAGACTTGACCGACAACAAGATCCCTGATGCTCCCCTTCAGTTATCTCTGCAGTCCGGTCACTTCTCACGTCTCTGCTCTTCAACCGCCTGTGAGACCCAGCCGGGACACACGGTGCTGCCTGTGCCTGTGTTCCCTTCTCACACTGTTCTCTGTCACCTCTGGCAGTTCTCATGCCATGCCCCACACTTTCCCATATCTGGAGGCTGTCTAGTACAACCCCTTCCTACTCAAGCATGGTCAGCTGGAGCAGGTTGTGCAGGACCATGTCCAGACAGTGTTTGGGTATCTCCATGGATGGAAACTCCACAATCTCTCTGGGCAACCCGTTCTAGTGATCAGTCAAAAAGTGTTGCCTGATGTTCAGAGAGAACCTCCTGTGTTTCAGTTTGTGCCCATTGCCTCTCGTCCTATGGCTGGGCATCACTGAGAAGAGCCTGACTCCCTCTTCTTCACTTCCTCCCGTCAGATATTCGTCTAGATTGACAAGAACCCCCTTGCAGCCTTCTCATCTCCAGGCTAAACAGTCCCATCTCTCTCAGCGTCTCGTACGAAGGACGCTCCAGTCCATTAATCGTCTTTGTTGCCCTGTTTGCTGGACTCACTCCACGAAGCCCATACCCCTCTTGTCCTGGGCAGCCCAGCACTGGACACAGCACTGCAGAAGTGGAGTCACCGGTGCTGAGTAGACAGGAAGGATCACCTCCCTCAACCTGCTGGCACTGCTCTTCCTAAGGCAGTCCAGGAGGCTGTTGTCCTCCTTTCCACCAGGGCACACTGCTGATGGGGGCATCCCCTCAGGACCCGTGGACTTATGTGTGTCTGGTTTGTTTAACTGGTCCCTACCCTGAGACTCCTGCACCAAGCGTTAAGTCTTCCTTGCTCCAGATTCCCCTCTGGTCTCAGGGCCCTGGGATGCCTGATGGCTACTTTTTGCAGTGAAGACTAAGATGAGGAAGGCACTGAGTGTCTTGGGCTTTTCCATATCCTTTGTCATCAGGGCCTGTGGCCCATGTACCAGTGGGCCCACATTTTCCCTGGTCTTGCATCTGTTCTCTCTGTACCTGTAGAAGCCTTTTCTTGTTGTTCTTCAGGTCCCTCACCAGATGTCATTGTTTTACCCCAGCTGGCAACTGAGCACCACGATGTCGCGGGCTCATCCACGGCCACACACTTCGAGGTGCTCCAGCATGACCCCATGCACAGACACAGATGCTTCCCCGGTGTACCTTCTCTAGCATGGACTTATCCCTGGCTCACAATCCCTCCAGAGCTATACTTGCTGCAGCACAGATATAACCGTGGCCATAGATGCTTTGGGGTGTCCTGCTCCCATGTGGACTCATCCACAGGTCACAATGCCTTCAACTTGAGTGCACACAGGAGTTCCAGCCTGTCCAGGACAGCGGCACAGAAACAGCAGCAATGCCCTGGCTATCTGCCAGCCCAGACACATTGCCATTGCTGTTGTCAAACTGCTCCCAGGCACAGCAGAGTAAGATGATAAGCAGTACAGCAGCACAGCGAGCAGCAAAAGCAAAAAGCAGCCACTAACGAGCACAGGACTCTACTACACAGTAAGGCAAGCAAGCCCATGGCAAGCACAGGAGCCTGCCAATTAATAGCTAAACAGCAATAACAGCTATAAATTCAATCCAGCACATTCCAATCAAATCTGTTACTATCTCAAACTCTTCGTGTCCCATGTTGGGCGCCAAAAAAGGACTGTTGTGGTTTTACCCCAGCCAGCAGCTGAGCACCACGCAGTCACTCGCTCACTCCCCCACAGCGGGATGTGGGAAAGAATTGGAAGTGTCAACGTAAGAAAACTCATGGGTTGAGATAAAGACAGTTCAATAAGCAAAGCAAAAGCCACACGTGCAAGCAAAGCAAGACATTGGCAGGCAGGTGTTCAGCCATCTCCAGGAAAGCAGGGCTCTGTCACATGTAACAGTGACTCGGGAAGACAAACGCCATCACTCCAAATGCTGCCGCTCCCCCCTGTCCTTCCTCTACCCCAAGCCGTTTATAAGCTGAGCATGATGTCATATGGTATGGAATGTCCCTTTGGTCAGTTGGGGTCAGCTGTCCCGGCTGTGTCCCCTCCCAACTTCTTGTGCATCCCCAGCCATCCTGCTGGCAGGGCAGTGTGAGGAGCAGAAAAGGCCTTGACTCTGTGTAACAACAACAACAACAACAACAACAACAACAACAACAACAGCAAGAACAGCAACAACAACAACAAAAACATCTCTGTGTAACAAAACCATCTCTATGTTATCAACACTGTTTCCAGCACAAATCCCAAACATAGCCCCAGACTGGCTACTGGGAAGACAATTAACTCTGTCTCAGCTGAAACCAGGACACCAGATTAAACCCGAGATGGGTTTTGGTTTTCCTAATCCCATCTCTGCATCCTTAGGAAGTTGTCACTCATGTCCTCCAGAAGCCTTCTGGATGGCTTGTGCCCTGCTATGTTGCCCCTCAGGCAACTACCAAGGTGGTTGCATTCCCCCATGAGGACCAGCGTGTGAGAACATGAGGCTTCTTCCAGTGGTCTGAGGAAGGTCCTCTCCACTTCTTCCTGATCGAGCACTCAATAACAGGCAGTCACTAAAAGGTCACTCATGTTGGTTTGCCTGCTAATCCTGACCCATAAGCTCTCGACTGGCTCATCATTTATCCCAAGGCAGAGCTCCATGCCTTCCCACTGTTCTCTCACTTAAAGGAGAACTTCTTCTCTGCAAAAAAACGTCCAGGTCATCCTGAAGATGTGTCATCCATCCATCCATCCATCCATCCATCCATCCATCCCTCCCTCCCTCCCTCCCTCCCTCCTAGCACTCCAGCTGTGTGAGGTATCCCAGAATGTCTCTTTTCCCAATGGGATCACAGCTCCATAACTGCCCACAAACTTCTAATTCCTCTTCTTGGTTCCCCACGCTGTGCTCATTAGTGCACAGGCACTTCAGAGAGGTGCCCAGCCGTGCTGATTGTCCAGAAAGGGAATGAGATCGTTCACCACAAGGCTGTCCCAATGCCACTATCTGACTTGGGTGCATTCGCTTGAGGTGATTCCACTCCAGCCCTGATTTCCTGATGGTTATCTTCCTTTTGTTCATATCACACTTTGCTGGCCTATTCCATCCATCACTGCCTCACATGACTGTTGGCTATTCTCACTGCTCCAAAATTCGCACCTAGGCCACCAAGCCCTTGTCCATCACCCCCAGAGCCATGTAGTGATGCTCAATACTTTCCCAGTTTGGATGCATCCTTGGTACCTACATGGAAGAACACCAGGGGATAATAGTCCAAAGGCCAGAAAAGCTTCATCAGCCTCTCAGCAATGCACCTGTTGATCAAGGACAGTGGACAGAGTTTGTTAGAAGCTGCTCAAGGTTACTAGCCACTTGCTGGGAGTCAAGGAATCCTGTGACTCTCCTGACCTGGCAGCAAAAGGCACCCGCAGCTTCCTCAGAGAGTTCCCTGGAGGCCCCCAATGATCTCAGACAAAATCCCCAGGAAACATTTTCAGGACACTGTTGAAGAAAGCCCTGAGGAACATGGTGGGAATTTACTGTTCATCCTGAAGTGAGCGGGAGGTTGCTCTGGAGTACTCCCAAGGTCCCTTCTGGCCTGAATGCTTTGGTGTTTCCGTCTCATCTCTGAGAGCAACTTTCCAGATTTCTCCAGCTACTGCTGTCCTTCTCTGAGCCTTCACTTAAATGAAAGAGCAAGCCAAGGTCGGTGTTAACATGGTAACCATCCCAGAAACACCAAGTGAGGGTACAAAGCAAGCAAAACCAGGGCCGATGAGGAAAGGGCAACCAGAGGTGGGCTCTTTGTATGGGAAGGCAAGAGGGTGATCAAAGGGAGGAACCTGGGAGGGGCAAAAGAGGCCAAAAAGAAAATACAAGGTGAAGGCCCTTTGGCTCAAGGATATGATCAGGGCTGTTTGGAGGTACTTGCCAAATGGCTTTCACCTTGAGAGAGACTGACTGGAGTGGGACAAGAAAGCTGCACTTGATCCAACCGTACTTAGGTCTGACTTTTTTCCATGGTGACAGGGAACCTGAGTGCTTTCCCTACCACTACCAAGGGAAGAGCCCTGTAGTGGAGGGAAACACAAAATCCTTTGGGCTGGAAGGGACCTCAGGAGGGCTCTAGTCCAACCTCCTGCTCACAGGAGGGTCATACTCACTGCTCACAGTTATAGGGTCACACCAACTTGCACAGGACACAGAAACATAGAATCATAGTATCATAGAATCATAGTCATAGGGTCACAGAGTCACAGAGTCATAGAATCATAGAATCACAATGAGCAGGGTTGGACAAGGCCAGGTCGGATGGGGCTTTGGGTAGCCTGGGCTAGTGGAGGGTGTTCCTGCCCATGGCAGGGCTGTTGGAACTAGATGATCTTTAAGGTCCCTTCCAACAAAAAACATTCTATGATTCTATGTTTCTATGAAATTCCTTCAATTTATTATGAATCAAATCAGGGTAGTGTGATGTGAAGTAAGAAGAAATCTTCAAACACCTTTCCCCAGCCTCTCCCTTCTTCTTAGGCTTAACTTCACTCCCAATATTCTCGACCTCCTTCCCCTCCCAAGCAGTTTGTCTGTTTGTCCCAATACATTGTCTCTGCTGCTCCTTGCTCTTCAGAGGGAGGACTCCTCACACTCTTCCCCTGCTGAGCATGGGGTCCCTCTCATGGGAGAAAGTCCTCCACGAACTTCTCCAACATGAGTCCTTCCCACGGGCTGCAGTTCTTCATGGAATGCTCCAGTGTGGGTCACTTCCATGGGGTGCAGTCTTCAGGAACAGACTGCTCCAGCGTGGGTCCCCTACGGGGTCACAAGTCCTGCCATTAAACCAGCTCCAGTGTGGATTCTTCTCTCCACAGGGTCACAGGTCCTGCCAGGAGCGTAGGCTTCCCACAGTGTCACAGCCTCCTTTAGGTGCATCCACTTGCTCCAGAATGGAGTCCTCCGTGGGCTGGAGGTGGATAGCTGCTCCACTGCTAACTTCCATGGGCTGCTGGGGGACAGCCTGCCTCACCATGGTCGTCTCCACGGGCTTCAGGGGAATCTCTGCTCAAGCACCTGGAGCACCTCTTTCCCATCGTTCTTCACTGACCTTGGTGTCTGCAGAGTTGTTCCTCTCACATCTTCTCACTCCCCTCTCTCTGACTGCATTTGCTCCTGGTCATTTGGTTCTTTTCCCTCCCTTCTTAAATAAGTTATCACAGAGGTGCTACCACCATGGCTGATTGTCTCGGCCTTGGCCAGTGGTGCATCGATCTTCGAGCTGGCTGGCATTGGATCTATTGGACATAGGGGAACCTGCTGGCATCTTCTCACACAAGCTACCCCTGAAGCTCCCCCTGCTATAAAAACCTTGCCATGAAAACTCAATACATCCACTGATCCTGGACGGGCTGGTTTTGAAATCACATTCAGTGTTTTGGAGACTGTGTTCATGGTAATTCCTGCCTGTGTCTGTAGAGCCCTGCAACTCCTCATGGCTCAAGCCATGAACAAGGCCACCTGCATACAGGTCTGCATTAGGACGACCATGGCCACCCAGACTATCTTGAGACTGGTTGAAGTGTGCTTTCAGAGATGGTGGAGTTTTTCTCAACATTGGGAAACAACACGAGAAAGAAATAATGGCACAAAGTGAAGCTTTGGAAGTTGAGACTGGATAGGAAGGTTTCACGTAACTTTGAATTACATGAAACATCACTCCAAGTGCAGTGCTGTGGTACAAGAGGCCACCCAGAAAGAGTCTGGATTAGCCAAAGCTTTGTATTTCAACACACAGCCCATGAAGATGGAGAGATATCAGTCAGGGTAGGAAGATGCTCAAGTGAGAGCAAGGTTGGCAAGCACAGTGGATGTCCACAGCCTTCAAGGAAACAGGTGCAGGCTTAGGACACCATAGGACAACCTGTGGTGGAGATGGTCAAGGGAGATGACAAAGTTGAAAGCCCCCAACAGAGCTGAGGTCTTGCTCCCATTGGCTGTGGCTGTTGGCTGGGTCAGCAAGGCCTACCAGGAGACACCTAATCCTTACAGCACGAGGGCCTAATGGCCTCCTTGTCTCCACTCAAGAGCCTGGGAGGTGTCGTACCATTGTCCTGCACTTGGCATTGCATGTCCCCACGACACCCTGCCCCAGGAAGAGCCCTGAGCCCTGGGTGTGGGACAGGACCTCCCCTCCCAGGGGCTGGGGGTCAGGGCTTGGCCCTTTGGCTCAATAAAACACACCCAGGATTACTCAGCATCAGAGCCACCTTGCCATTGCCTTTGCCTACCTGTCATCACTGCCTCCACTTGCCTGCTCTAACCAGCCCCAGAGTTGCTTTGTCAGGGATGGCCCTCAGGGGGACCCATTAATGCTCCAAGAAACTGTGGAGTTTGCATCGGACTGTGACTTCTGGAGAGGTTTCATCAGCTTCCTCTCAGGGCCTGAGCTTCATGAACTCATCCCCAAACCCACCAGAGGGGTCATTAACATGCCGCCTTGGGCTGGGCCTCTGCTGCTGAGCTGCTCCAGGCTCCTGGGATGGAGGGAGCTCATAGCAAGTGGGCTGTGCTGCAGAGAGACATCTCTGCCCAGGAGCAGCTCCTCTGCCAAGCGCAGCAGGGCGAAGGGCACTGCCAGGGTATCTCAGGGAGATGAGCAAGGCAGGTGAAGAGCTTAAAGGCGGTCAGGACTGGGAGGATGACTGAGAGCTCATGGAAGGAGAAATCTTGAGAGCCCTTGACACGGTAAGTCTCTGGGTGCAGGGCAATGCAGCTGTAGTTCCCGGAGACATCTCCTAAAGCTGGAACGGCTGAAGCTTATGGAGGGGGTGGGCTTTTTTAGGCAATTTTAAATAGCTGTGTAGCCAGTTTTCAGCTGGAGGTGCCCAGGGCTGTACTTCAGAGGACGGTCCCTCCACACCAGGGGAATCTTCTGCCTTCCCGTGTCAACTCTCAGCCTGCTCAGGGAGCTCCCCATGCAACTGCAGGGAGAAGCTGTGGGTGGAAGGAGTGACCCCCTGGAAGGGCAGGGCAGGGTCCTTCTGCTGGTCTGAGGGTGCTGTGTGGATCAGGGTTATTCACAGCTCCAGATCACCCCTGGGACATTTCCCAGGGCACTTTTCAAGAAGCACGTCAAGGCAGGGGCTACATGGAAAGAAAGGTGCTTCCCAGGGTTGGTGCTTTGAATTCCCTGCTGTGATGGTCGGAGGAAACAGTGATGGAGCTGTCAGGTTTGCACAGGAGACCAAGACTCCTCCAGCATTACAGTGAGTGATGAACAGTTTTTTCAAGGCACCTGATAAAGTCACTTCACCCTTTCCTCTGCCTACAGAAAGCATTCACATCACCTTTGTGGTGCCTTCAGGGTTGATCTGCTCTTCTCCTTAAGACCTGCCAACACAGAGGTGCCCCTGGGCAGGGCCCTGGTGCCAGGAGGGGTCTGCAGTGCAGAGCTGAGCACACAGAGGGTGGGATGGGCTCTGTGAGCAGGGACAGGGAGGAGAGGTGTGGGCAGAGCACCAGCTCCTGGCAGGGACAGCTCCAGGCAGCAGAGACATGGGCAGGGAGTGGGAGGAAACTGCAGCCAAGCCCTGGGCTAGGCTGCCTTCGGGCTGCTCTCTTGTGGTCCCTCACTCTAGATGTCTGCTGAGCAATGAGGTGACTCTCCATTTAAGATATCCCATCTTCAGGAGACTTGATTTTCTGCTTAGTGCATCTCACTGGTCTCGCGTGCTGTCCCCCAGAAAGGCACGGCTGTGCTGTAGGATCCCAGGGAGTGCTGAGCCATCCCTCATGGGTTGCCAGTCTCCTCTCAGAGGCCTTTGCTTCCCTCTGAGAGGGGCTGTGTCCTGCCCTCTCCATCACAACTCCACCTATGTGCTTGAAAAAGAAGAGTTTACAGATCTGCCCTTTGAAACAGCACTCCCTTGCTCTCATTAGAATCTAGCTGCTTTTTTTTTTAAAGAGTAATTTGTGTGCACAGCCATCCTCAATGTAGAAGAAGCAAAAGCACAGGGCATCTGGGACCAAGACTGATGGGCAATGCAGCTCTCCTGACTCTGCACTGAGACACAGAGACCTGAGCCCTTTTCCCTGTCTTGTCCTAAGAGTCCACACTTTCAGTCATAAAAAAGGGGATTTCTTCCCTTAAAAATACTCACCAGAAGTGATGGTGGAAACGAAAAAAACAACAGAGAAAATCACCATAAAGACATGCTCAGACTCTCTTCTGCAGCCCACACTCTCTGGAGTGGTGAGTGCAGATATTGAACATTTCCATCAAGGGTGAATTGCATCTGACAGCCCTTGTGACCATTGGGGAAGCCAAGAACCAGCTCCCATGTACTCACTGCAGCAGGGCAGAGCTGACTCCTTGGCAGCACAGGGGCAGAGGTCCTGCTCCTCACAGCACACTCAGCCAGCACAAAGCAAAGAGAGGAAATGCCTTGGAATTGGGGGAGGGGGATGGGATGTCTATGCAAAATCAAGTGGCTTTGCTCAGAGAAGTCTGTTGTAATTTTCCCGTCTTTTCCTCCTTAGGACAATGTCCGTGTGTCAAGAACAAGGATATGACCAACTGCAGCTCCATGACCCACTTCCTCCTCCTGGCATTTGCAGACACACGGGAGCTGCAGCTCTTGCACTTCTGGCTCTTCCTGGGCATCTACCTGGCTGCTCTCCTGGCCAATGGCCTCATCATCACTGCCATAGCCTGCGACCACCACCTCCACACCCCCATGTACTTCTTCCTCCTCAACCTCTCCCTCCTTGACCTGGGCTCCATCTCCATCACGGTCCCTAAAGCCATGGTCAATTCCCTCTGGAACACAAAGGTTATCTCCTACACAGGATGTGCTGCACAGGTCTTTTTCTTTTACTTTCTTATGCCAGCAGAGTATTATCTTCTCACTGTCATGGCCTATGACCGCTATGTTGCCATCTGCCAACCCCTGCACTACGGGACCCTCCTGGGCAGCAGAGCTTGTGTCCACATGGCAGCAGCTGCCTGGGGCACTGGGTTTCTCTATGCTGTGCTGCACACGGCCAATACATTTTCAATTCCACTGTGCCAGGGCAATGCCTTGGACCAGTTCTTCTGCGATGTTCCCCAGATCCTCAAGCTCTCCTGCTCAGATGCCTACCTCAGGGAGTTTGGGCTTATTGTGGTTAGTGCCTGTTTATTCTTTGCGTGTTTTGTTTTCATTGTGCTGTCCTATGTGCAGATCTTCAGGGCTGTGCTGAGGATCCCCTCTGAGCAGGGACGGCACAAAGCCTTTTCCATGTGCCTCCCGCACTTGGCCGTGGTGTCCTTGTTTATCAGCAGTGGCATGTTTTCCTACCTGAAGCCCAACTCCATCTCCTCCCCATCCCTGGACCTGGTGGTGGCAGTTCTGTACTCGGTGGTGCCTCCAGCAGTGAACCCCCTCATCTACAGCATGAGGAACCAGGAGCTCAAGGGTGCAGTTCAGACACTGATGACTAGATGTTTTTCAGAAGCAATATACTGCCCATCTCCTCCTACAGTTCACCCGTAACAGAACTCATGGCAGGCCCAGCCTGTCTTTTGTATGTTTTCTAGTTGTTGATGTTATTCTTGATTTTAGCTTTTAAAATTTTCTTTTTTTCAGTTGTGATAATGTTGTCCACAAAATTTTCATTATTCATACCAATTCTAATTCATTAATGACCTGTCTGATTTGATCCAGAGAAATTTTAAATGAATTTCCACACCCCCTGTGCATTAAAACATTAAAAACAACACTGCAGTGACATTTGTGACTGAGATTTTTCCTCTGAGACCTTCTCTGGAGCTGCAGAGGCAGTTCCTGTATACAGAGTCCCTGCACAGCAGATCTGTGACAGAGCTGGCCTCTCAAGAGAGGTTTACCATCAGTGGAATTCAATAGACTGGATGCGGTGCAGCACCCAAACACATCTCATGGCATTGGCAATAAGGCAGGTCTCCTCTGAGCAGCCTCCATGGCCACATAAGAGCCTCTGTGGGAGGCAGTCAGTGGCAGTGATGTCCCTTAGGTGGGTCTGCCTCCCAGCCTGACCAGCACGTCCCTTGCAGAGTCCCCCTGTGACCCCAGGCCCCACAGCCCACTTGCTCTGCAGAGCAGCTCCACCAGCTCAAGGGCTGTGGAGAGCATGGGCAGGGGGTGTAGGAGTGGCTGGCCAGGCCAGCACAGATGTGCCCACCTTGTCGAAAGGCTCTGTGGGGAGATGGGATGTCCTGGGAGAAGAGCAGGCCACCATGTGTGTGCAGGGCAGACATGGAAAGAGAAAGCCTTGGCTGCGGGTGCCAGCTTGGGGCAGGCTGCCCTGCCACTGGGGCAGCGGGAGCTGCCAGAGGAGCCCCAGGGCCAGGACTCTGTGCTGTCCTGGGGAGCGGGACTGGCAGGGGGGCTGCAGGCTGCCTGGCGTGGAGATCTCCTCAGCATGCCAGCCAGAGAGACACTGTCACTCGCCTCCATCTTCTCCATTTCCTGCTGAGGGACCAGCACAGACTGGGATGCTCTGCTCACCTGGGGAGAGGGCAGGGGAGTGGTGAGAGCTGGGAAGGGGCTGGGATGTCTGGGCTGGGAAGTGCCAGTGAGAGGGAAACACCGGTGTCCACCTCAGCTGTGTGAGTGTGCAGGGTGGGGGCAGACAGCAGTGTCCTCGCACAGCCAGGCCTCCTGGCAGAGCCATGAAGCACCAGCAGAGCAGGACCTGCTCTGTGCCCATGTGTGCTGGGCACCCCGGGAGAGCTGCCCCGCGGTCATCGTCACACAGCAGCCAAGAACAACCACCATTGCCAGCACCGGCCTCCCACCCCAGCTCAGAGGGGTTGTTTGTGCCTCCACGGAGGGACACCGAGTGACCAGGTCACAAGTCCATCTTGGCATCGTACAGACGAGTCGTAAGCATGCACATGGTGTGCGTGTGGTGGGAGGAACCTGAGTGAGCACAAATGCCCACAGCTGTTCCTGGGGACACCATGAAGGTGCGTGGGACACACAGTGTCCCCAGGTCACTTGACTGAGAGAGTAACATCCCCTGGGAAACCACCTGCATGCAGCACTGGGGTGGGCTTCCTTGAACCCAGGTCCCCGTGTCCATTCCTCCTGCCTTGGGGCACCTCAGGCGAGTGCAGAGCAGGGCGATACAGCGCAGGGCTGAGGTGCCTCCCAGCCTCCTGACGTGGCAACAGGAGCCCAGCGAGACACTGTGACTGCTGCCATGCGCTGCCTCTGCGTCTGCAAGGGAAGGACTCGTGTCTCTGAACACCCCGTGTGCATGAGGAGTGCATGAGGACAGACAGCTCAGGTGTGGGCACCTCACAGGGCCAAACCTGCTGAACCTTGTCAAACCACTGTTGAATCCACTTTGTTAAATTCCAGCCAACTTATGGAACTCTGTCAAATTATCATTTTACCTCGACACAACATATTGCTGCTTCTCTGAGTGAGGTGCATTCTACTCATCCACAACACATAAACAGTCCTGGCAAGGAAGGTTTTGGGGGTGGGCATGGGGCTCTGTGCAAGACACTTTTTTAATGCTATAGCTTCACCCATGCTAATTAATATATTCTCTGTCTTTGAAATAAAAAAAGAAATGAAGAAGGAAATAATCTAAAGAAAAGAAAATGTGTCAACACACTTTTCAAATTTTACAATTCTTCATACTTTTTTGTCTTTCCTTCTAATATTCTGGTCTTTCATGGGATTTGGTGTTCTTTTTCCTTTTTTGCAAAGGAACTTGTTTTCCAGAACTGGGGTTACTTGTAGGACATGAATGCCTTCAGTCTCAGGGACACAGAAGCTCGGTGCCAGTGTCGATGCCCTGGGACCCCTTGCCCAGCCTCCACCTGCAGCTCCCCAGGGGCTCTGGTCTCCCACAGCTCCTCTCTGACAGCTGCCAGTCCCAGGCAAGCCCCTCAGCTACGCTGGGGCCCCTACAAGTGCCCGTGGGTGGTTTTGGTCAGACAGCTGAGATCTGCCTGGAAGGGTGAACAACAGGTTTAGACATTCAAAGAGATGTCAGCACATTTTTATCAGCTGAAACATTTGAGTACTTTTCATGAAATGACAATGTTTCCCCACCATGCCCGCAATGGGGATTTCCAAGAATTGCATTAATCATGGGAGAAGAAATACTGATCTTTGCTCATTCTTGCCTTACCACTACTCCATTTCACTGTGTGTTTAACCTCCCTCCCCTTCCGGGTGTTGCAGCTCTCCTGGTTAAAGGACCGTGTCTAAGGGCATCTTTTCCGCAAAGTAAGTGGACATAGGCCCTTCCCATGGCTCTCCAGGCTTCCCCCTCCCCTTGCTTTTTGGTCATTCAGATTCCTCCCAACCATCCGGTGGCTGCTTTGAGCTTCAGGCAGTTAGAAACTTGCCCTTCCTTTCAGAGGTCTTATTAACTCTTTATTCAACTCTTGAATTGTATTTCATCTCTACTTTCCTAGCTGTCTAAATCATTTCTTGTATGACTATGCCTTGTGGAAGGTGGACATCACTAGGTGTAGCTTGGCCGTGGCATACAGTGCGGGAGAGTGTTTTCATAGAAGCATAGAATCATAGAATGATTTGAGTTGGAAGGGACCTCAAAGATCAGACGCCCTTCACTAGGCCTCGTTTCCCGAAGCCCCATCCAACCTGGCCTTGAAGACTTCCAGGGATGGGGCATCCACAGCTTCTCTGGGCAACCTGTGCCAGTGCCTCACCACCCTCACAGGGAAGAATTTCTTCCTCATATCTACCCTCTTTTAGTTTAAACACATTACCCCTTGTCCTACCACTACACTCCCTTGGAAACAGTCCCTCCCAAGCCTTCCTTTAGGCCATCTTTAGGTACTGGAAGGCTGCAATAAGGTCTCCTCAGAGCCTTCTCTTCTCCAGGCCAAACAACCCCAACTCTCTCAGCCTGTCTTCACAGGAGAGGTGTTCCAGCCCTCTGATTATCTTTATGATGTCCTCTGGACTCACTCCAACAGCTCCATGTCTTTCTTGTACTGAGGACGGCAGAGCTGAACACAGTACTCTACGTGGGCTCTCACCAGAGCAGAGGGGCAGAATCATCTCCCTTGACCTGCTGGCCATGGTTCTTTTGATGCAGCCCGGGATACAGTTGGATTGCTGGGCTGCAAGTGCACACTGACAGCTCATGTCCAGTTCTTCATCGACCAGTACCCTCACGTCCTGCTGCACAGGGCTGCTCTCAATCCCTTCATCGCCCAGAAGGTATTGATACCAGGGGCTGCCTGACCCAGGTGTCGGACCTTTTACTTGGCCTTGCTGAATTTCATGAGGATCACATGGGCCCACTTCTCGAGCTTGTTCAGGTCCCTCTGAATGGCATCCTGTCCCTCAGGCATGTCAAATGCACCACACAGCTTGGTGTCACCTGCACATTTGCTAAGAGTGCATTCATGTTGTTCAGCCTGGAGAAAAGGCGGCTCCAGGGAGATCATATTGCGGCTTACCAGTAACTGAAGGGGCCTACAGGAAAGATGGTCAGGGACTGTTCATCAGGGAGTGTAGTGACAGAACAAGGGGTAATGGGTTTAAGCTGAAGGAGGGTCGCTTTAGATTAGATGTTAGAAAGAAATTCTTTACTGTTAGAGTGGTGAGACCCTGGAACAGGTTGCCCAGAGAGGTTGTGGATGCCTCATCCCTGGAAGTCTTGAAGACCAGGTTGGATGAGGCTTCGGGAAATGAGGCCTAGTGGAAGGTGTCCCTGCCCATGTCAGGGAGGTTGGAACTAGATGATCTTTGAGATCCCTTCCAACTCAAATCATTCTGCGCTTTGCAGAGGAGCTGCTCCTGGGCAGAGATGTCTCTCTGCAGTGCTGCCCACTTGCCATGAGCTCCCTCCATCCCAGGAGCCTGGAGCAGCTCAGCAGCAGAGGACCAGCCCAGGGCAACACTTTCTCTGCTCTCCCACACTCCCTGCAGATGTCCCTGGGGCTCCAGGGCTGAAGCTTCTCAAAGGCATCAGGGTCTCTCCTGGGGAGCGTAGGCTGACGCAGACTGAAGTCATCACTGACTGTCCCTCTCTGAGCACTGGAGAGATGGATTTCAGAAGTGGGATTTTTCCTCCTGTGGCATGGTGGTCTATGAGAGGTTGAAATGTTCCCCTCCCTTAACCCCTCTCCCTGTCCCATGGCCAGGCAGGTCACCGCAGCAGTGACAGGCAGAGATCGTTTCCCCCCACGCAGGGCAGGGATTCAGCAGTGTCCATCAGGTCTCTCCTCTCTGGTGAGTAGTCTGGAGACTGGAGTGGGCTTCAGCTCTCCCCCACGCACCCCACAGACCCACAGGAGGTGGGATTCCTCTTGCCTCAGCTCAGTGTGCACACCGTCCATGAGTCAGTACAGAGACAAAGGACTGGCCATTTTTTCGCTCAGCAATGTCTAAAGCCAGCCGGATGGCTTTCACCTCTGCAAACTGACTCGATTCACCTTCTCCTTCAGCTGTTTGTACGAGTCGTCATGGAGGACTCCATCCAGCAGCCTTCCACCTCAGATGTTCTCCCACAATATTATGACAGGGCGCATCTGCACACAGGGCATACTGCTTCTCATTTTCTGGTGGTTTATGACATGGTGTGTCCTCTTCAGCACGTGTCACGTCCTCTTCTGGCAACACTACAAAGTTTTGGCCTTCTGGCCAGTCCATGGTCACTTCAAAGATTCCTGAGCAGTCGAGGTTTCCCATTCAAGCCTGTTGTGTTATTAGCACAACCCCTTTACTCCACATAGCATCAGTTTCATTATGCAGAGAGGGTTCCCTCCCTTTGAACATCCAGCCCAGTACAGGCAATCGAGGTGCCAAGATGGGTTGTGCTTCAGTACCAACTCCTTCTGAAGTGGCTCAAAGCCCTTCATATGCTGCCAATATCTTTTTTTTTTTCAGTTGGATTGCAGTGGGCCTCGGATCCTCCATATCCCTGGCTCCAAAAACCCAGGGGTCAACCTTGAGTCTCTCCAGGTGCTTTCTGCCAGAGGCTTCAGGTGGGGCCGTGGTCCCTGGCTGTGCTGTAAAGCATGTTTTTCACTTCTCCTCCGGTCTAGACTGGCCCAATGGCTATCACACGAACTATCTCTTGTCTAATTTGTTCAAAGGCTTGTTGCTGCTCAGGACCCATTCAAAGCTGTTCTTCTCCTGGGTCACTTGATAGAGAGGGCTTATGATCAGATTATAACCTGGAATGTGCCTTCTCCAAAAACCCACAACACCTGGGAAAGCTTGTGTTTCTTTTTTGTTAGGTGGTGGCAACAAACCTGTTATTTTATGGATCACATCCATTGGGCTATAACAATGCCCATCTTCATATTTTGTTCCTAAATCCTGGACCTTCTGTGCACGTCCTTTGCTCTTCCTTTATTTTATGGCAAAACCAGCTCTCAGAAGAATCTAGATCCCTCTTTTCCCTTTCTCAAACACTTCCTTTTCTGTCTTGCCCCACACAATGATGTCATCAATACACTGCAGGTGCTCAGGAGCTTCACCCTCTTCTAGTGCAGTCTGGATCAGCACATGGCCAATGGTACTTGCTGTTCTTGAACCTGCAGCAACCCCCCAACAGAAGGATCCTCTGAGGGACCTGGCAAGCTAATGGCTAAACATCTTCTCTGTACTCAAGGCAGCTATACCAAAAGCCCATTGGTACCCTGTTGGGTCTTTGAAGTACCCTCTCTGGAGGTGGTCTATGCCAAGGATGCTTCTGGACCAGTCCCAACGGGGTGCTTTTGCCACTCTTTCCCAGTTAGGCTTTCCTCAGCCTCCAACACAGACAGTTCTTGGGATCCTCCCATCACTCCAGAAATGCAGATGGGTTCTGCCCCTTTGTAATCTGATGGCGTTAGAGTACATGCGCACCGGTGTCCCCAGACCTTTATACTCCCATGGGGCTGATGTGTCAGGCCATCCATCCCACACGGTCCAGTAAACTTGGTTGTCCCTTTCTTCTGCCCTGCTGGAGACAGGGCCCCTTTATTCCTGGTCAGCATATTCATTCCTTGGGTTTTGTCACTGCAAAGCAGAAGTCATAGAATCATAGAATCATAGAATCATAGAATGGTTAGGGTTGGAAGGGACCTTAAAGATCGTCTAGTTCCAACCCCCCTGACATGTGCAGGGACACCCTCCACTAGACCTCATTGCCCAAAGCCTCATCCAACCTGGTCTTAA
The DNA here is from genome assembly GCF_028858705.1 of Grus americana. Lineage (NCBI taxonomy): Eukaryota > Metazoa > Chordata > Aves > Gruiformes > Gruidae > Grus > Grus americana. The sequence continues at coordinate 804,209 of NC_072878.1, read as the reverse complement.
ACACTCCCAGGGATGGGGCATCCACAACCTCTCTGGGCAACCTGTTCCAGGGCCTCACCACTCTAACAGTAAAGAATTTCTTTCTAACATCTAATCTAAAGCGACCCTCCTTCAGCTTGAACCCATTACCCCTTGTCCTGTCACTACACTCCCTCATAAACAGTCCCTGACCATCTTTCCTGTAGGCCCCTTCAGGTACTGGTAAGCCACAATTAGATCTCCCCGGAGCCACCTTTTCTCCAGGCTGAACAAGCCCAACTGTCTCAGCCTGTCCTCATAGGAAAGGTGCTCCATCCCTCTGATCAGCTTCCTGGACTCCTCTGGACTCTCTCCAACAGCTCCATGTCTCTCCTGTGCTGGGGCCCCCAGAGCTGGACGCAGTACTCCAGGTGGGGTCTCACAAGAGCAGAGCAGAGTGGCAGAGTCCCCTCCCTCAACCTGCTGGTCACACTGCTTTTGATGCAGCCCAGGACACGGTTGGCTTTCTGGGCTGCAAGCGCACACTGCCGGCTCATGTTGAGCTTCTCATCAATCGATACCCCCAAGTCCTTCTCCTCAGGGCTGCTCTCAATCCATTCTGCACCCAGCCTGTAGCTGTGCTTGGGATTGCCCCGACCCATGTGCAGGACCTTGCACTTGGCCTTGTTGAACTTCATGCGGTTCGCACGGGTGCACCTCTCCAGCCTGTCAAGGTCCCTCTGGATGGCATCCATTCCCACCACCGTGTCAACCACACCACACAGCTCGGTGTTGTCGGCAAACTTGCTGAGGGTGCACTCGATCCCACTGTCCATGTTGCTGACAAAGATGTTGAACAGTGCCGGTCCCAGTGCTGATCCCTGAGGAATGCCACTCGTCACTGGCCTGCGCTTGGACATTGAGCCGTTGACCACAAGTCTTTGAGTGCGACCATCCAGCCAATTCCTTATCCACCGAGTGGTCCATCCATTGAATCCATGTCTCTCCAATTTAGAGACAAGGATGTCATGCAGGACAGTGTCGAATGCCTTGCACAAGACCAGGTAGATGATGTCACCCTTCCCTTATCCACCAACGCTGTAACCCCATCGTAGAAGGCCACCAAATTTGTCAGGCAGGATTTGCCCCTAGTGAAGCTGTGTTGGCTGTCACCAATCACCTCCTGGTTTTCCCTGTGCCTGAGCGTAGTCTCCAGGAGGGTCTGCTCCATAATCTTGTCAGGCATGGAGGTGAGACTGGTTCCCTGGGTCTTCCTTATTACCCTTCTTAAAAATGGGGGTTATGTTTCCCCTTTTCCAGTCAGTGGGAACTTTGCTGGATTGCCAGGACTTCTCAAATATGATGAACTGGCGCTTCATCCGCCAGTTCCCTCAAGACCCACGGATGCAACTCATCAGGTCCCATGGACTTGTGCACCTTCAGGTTCCTTAGATATTCTCGAACCTGATCTTCTCCTACAGTGGGCGGTTCTGCATTCTCCCAGTCCCTGCCTTCTGTGACCTGGGCAGTGTGGCTCAAGCATTTGCCAGTGAAGACTGAGGCAAAGAAGTCATTGAGTACCTCAGCCTTCTCCATATCCTGGGTAACCAGGTCACCCGTTTCATTCCGGAGGGGACCCACATTATCCTTCATCCTCCTTTTCTCACTAACATACCTATAGAAGCTTTTCTTGTTGTCCTCAACATCCCTGGCCAGACTAATTTCTATCAGGGCTTTGGCTTTCCTAACCTGATCCCTGGCTGCTCGGATAGTTTCTCTGTATTCTTCCCAGGCTACCTGCCCTTGCTTCCACCCTCTGTAGGCTTCCTTTTTTTTGTTTGACTTTGCCCAGGAGCTCCTTGTTCATCCATGGGGGGCTTCTTGGTGGTTTTGCTTGACTTCCTCTTTGTTGGGATGCATTGCTCCTGAGCTTGGAGGAGGTGACCCTTGAATATTAGCCAGCTGTCTTGGGCCCCTCTTCCTTCCAGGGCTTTGTCCCATGGTATTCTACCAGGCAGATCCCTGAAGAGGCCAAAGTCTGCTCTCCTGAAGTCCAGGGTAGTGAACTTGCTGCACGCCCTCCTCGCTGCCCTGAGGATCCTGAATTCCACCATTTCGTGGTCACTGCAGCCAAGGCTGCCCTTGAGCTTCACGTCCCCTACCAGGCCCTCCTTATTGGTGAGAATAAGGTCCAGCATGGCACCTCTCCTCGTGGGCTCCTCTATCACTTGGAGGAGAAAGTTGTCATCGACACATTCCAGGAACTTCCTGGATTGCTTACGCTCAGCTGCATTGTCCCTCCAGCAGATGTCAGGGTGGTTGAAGTCCCCCATAAGGACCAGGGCTTGTGAGCGTGAGGCTGCTCCTGTCTGCCTATAGAGGGCTTCATCTGCTCGGTCTCCCTGGTCAGGTGGCCTGTAGCAGACCCCTGCTATGATGTCCCCTGCCCCAGCGCTCCTTTTAATCCTGACCCATAGGCTCTCGGTGAGCTCCTCCTCCATCCCCAGGTGGAGCTCCATGCACTCCAGCTGGTCATCGACATACAGAGTGACATCCCCTCCTCGCCTGCCCTGCCTGTCCTTCCTAAAGAGCCTGTACCCTTCCATCCCAACACTCCAGTCATAGGAGCTGTCCCACCATGTCTCTGTAATGCCAATAAGGTCATAGCCTTGCAGGCGCGCACACGTCTCCAGCTCCTCTTGTTTATTCCCCATGCTCCGTGCGTTCGCATAGAGGCATTTCAGTTGTGCCCCCGATGAGGCTGACTTATTGGCTGGGGTGGCTGGATTCTTTTGATGTATCTTCCCAGTGTTACCATGTTGGTTCCTGTTGCATCTGGAGCCCCCAGCTCATCTCCTGTAGGCTTCGAGCGTGCTGTAGTGCATCTAGCACGTCTCTGAGCAGGAGGCTGAGGGCCCTCACCAGCACCCTGTCCCTCCAACCTGGGCACATCATCCCACAACATGTCACTGACAAGCCTGATGTTATCCCCCTCCCGCTTCGAGCCTAGTTTAAAGCTCTATCGATGAGCCCCGCTAGTTCCTGGGCAAAGATCTTCTTCCCCTTTTTGAGGGAGATGAATCCCATCAGGGTTCATCAGGCCTGGTGCCGTGTAGGCCGTCCCATTGTCAAAGAACTCAAAGTTATGGTGTTGACACCAGCCACGGAGCCATGCATTTATGGACTGAGTCTGCCTGTTCCTCCCAACATTGCTGCCCTCAACTGGGAGGAGGGAGGAGAATATTACCTGTGCTCCCAAATCCTTCAGTGACCATCCCAAGAGCCTGAAGTCCCTTTTGATTGCTTTTGTAGTATGTGTCTCTGCTTCATCCCCACCCACATGGAGGAGCAGCAGTGGGTAATAGTCAGAGGGCTGTACCAGGCTGGGAAGTTTCCTAGCGATGTCTTTGACACAGGCCCCAGGGAGGCAGCAGACTTCTCTGAGGGGAGGGTCTGCCCCGCATATCGGGCCCTCTGTACCCTTCAGAAGGGAGTCCCCTATGACTATAACTCTCCTTTTCTTCTTTGTTGGGGTGGTCATGACCTGAGGCATGGGCCTTTTGGGCCTAGGTGCTACCTCTGGAGTAGCTTGACTGTCATCCACATCCTCGCTCGAGTGGCCTTCCACAGCCAGAGCCTGGTACCTGTTGCACAGGGGTACGTGGGAAGGCGAGGTGGGTGAGGAGGAGAAGGCTCGCCTGCCACGCTGAGCATGGACTTGTTTCTATTCACTCCCCTCTTTGAGGCTGCTGCCTTCTGCCTG